>NW_010232874.1:3850-4126 GCF_000690775.1 Eurypyga helias | reverse complement strand
AGTGCAGGCTGGGCGGAGAATGGATTGAGAGCAGCCCTGAGGAGAAGGACTTGGGGGTACTGGTAGACGAAAACCTGGAAAGCCAACCATATCCTGTATTCAGAGAAGTGTGGCCAGCAGGTTGAGGGAGGTCATTCTCCCCCTCTACTCTGCTCTCGTGAGACCGCTCCTGGAGTACTATGTCCAGCTCTGTGGCCCCCAACATAAGAATGATATTGACCGGTTGGAACCTGTCCAGAGGAGAGCCACGAAGATGCTCAGAGGGCTGGAGCACCC
>NW_010232874.1:0-3548 GCF_000690775.1 Eurypyga helias | reverse complement strand
GCAACCTGGTCGAGTGGAAGGTGTCCCTGCCCATGGCAGGGGGGTTGGAACTTGATGATCTTTAAGGTACCTTGAAACCCAAACCATTCTATGATTCTATGATTTTAATAGGTATTTTTACAGATGTGAACTGATCCAGTATAACAGCAGTGAAAATAATTAAGGCAGAAATAAACAGTACTGACAAAATAGTCTTTTGTATCAGTAAGTTCTCTCATGGTGTATTTTAAAGCAAATAAACCATATTCCTAATGCATAATATAATGCAGAAATTTGCAGAAGCCATTTAGGTTTTAATCTGAGGTAAGAATAGTTATGAACTAGCATTAAGTTATAAGTCAATTATTGCATCATGGCATATATAAAAAGCATTTTAATTCTTGTGGTGTAGTCTTGACAGTTCTTGAATGTTGAGTAAATGTTTATACTGGTAGAATTGTGAGTTTCTTATATTCCAGTGTTTCTGTCTCTTGGCATGCTAAAAGCACTGCTTCATTTGCTCCTTACACACTGAATAAATTGCTGTTAGCCTTAACTACAGAAATAGCTGCTGCTAAGTAATGGTGTAGTTTTTCTACTTGAATATTTTTGTTGTAGAAACCTCAGGAGGTCAGTGTTTACTGTTCTTATACATGCCTTTTTCCTGTTTTGAGTTTCCCTTTTTGAAGGATTCAGAGTGAAAAAACCCTGCCGATCAACCTAAGTTGGTAACAAAAAGGGTATTTAAAACTTTTATAAAACACATGGTTTTGGCAGCTCTAAATTGCTGTTAAATTAGAAGTTAAATACTAAATTTTTTCAT
This sequence comes from Eurypyga helias, assembly GCF_000690775.1. Taxonomy (NCBI): domain Eukaryota; kingdom Metazoa; phylum Chordata; class Aves; order Eurypygiformes; family Eurypygidae; genus Eurypyga; species Eurypyga helias. The sequence goes on along the minus strand of NW_010232874.1, from coordinate 2,746 downwards.
TACATATTCAGGAAACAGCTCTTCATTTAGGGAAAAAAAGATTAGAATATTTCTTTATTTTAAGCAGTGCAAGCAAAAATAATGAATTTTGTAAGTTTATTTTATGAATCTATGAATATGTATATATTTAAATTGTAATAAATTAATTCTTATGCTTTAGTCTATTGTTCCTTAAAGTTTGTACTAAAAAGATCAGTTTTGGAAGAATGGGTTTAAAATTTATAATCATTAGATTTTTTTAAAATTTCACAAAGTAGCATAAATTTTGTAACTAACAATATTGATAACTGTTGGGTTTTTTATTAAGGACACTTAGCAATCTTAATTACTTAAACTGCATATATTGAATAATAGTAACATACCTTTTACTAGTTTTAAGTGACTTTTCTCAAGTGAAACTTATTGCTACTTAGAAATATTCAAATACTAGCTTTATCTCAGGTGAATACTCTTGTATGCTTTTTGTTCAGAGCACATGCTTATAAAAATGTGTCTTAATTATATCAGTTTATGTATTTCATATTAGGCAGCTCCTCTGTCTTAAACTTACTCTAACTTAACCTTCTACTGTTAGACAATGACTTTTGCTTCACCTATTTTATTCATATTGAATGTTATTTATTCATATTGACAGATAAGGTCAAAAACATTTTACCCTTGAGAATGCATCCATATTCAAACAACTGAAATATTTCTTGGAAAATTATTTATATGTGACATTGTATTGGAAAAATTTTGTTTCAGATTTTGTCAGGGAAAGAATTTGCAACTTAACACTAATTGCTTCAATACTCTTTCATGAGGATAAATGCATAAAGCTTCTATATAGGGTCTAAAGAGTAACTTTTTATCTTAGATAAAGGTTAAGCTCTACAGTGAAATGACTGCTATAAATTGCAAAACATCCTACAGTTATTTCAGATGCTGATGTAGTTTGCATACATATTTGTGCTATATTAGGTAAGAATTTCAAGTAACCTCATCTTGAGTAAATAAAGCTTGATCAGTAGCTGTGTGTTTCACTCACCTATGCATTTGCCAGAATGACTTGCATCCATCGGTCTACTAAGTACTTTTCTATAATAGAAACGTTTTTTGTGTGCTACTGATGCTTGCTCTTTGCCCTTAATGGTTGGAGCAAGCCAGTTTTAAATAATTATTTTAAATGGGAAACTGAGGTGAGTACTCTTGTTGCTTGCCTTGTAGAATATATTCTGGTAGGTATACTTACTTGAATGCATTTATGTGAAGGAAGTTAAAATGGCTCTGTAAAAAATGAATCCCTGTGTGGTGTTACAGTATACTTTTTAAGTAAGCCAAATTCACATCTCAAAGAATTCAGTGCTTAGTATCACTTTTTTGTAAGCTACTTTTGCCTTAGGTATCCAGTTACTTACTTTGGGTGAGAAACAAAACTGAGAAGGGTGGTTTTTGCAGGGATGGTGATTAGAAAAATGGGTATAAGCAGGTTTATTTGGCTGTTGAAATCTCCAGTGTAATATTATCTTTTTTCATGGGGAAATAGGTAGCTATGTATGTCTAACGTACTAATACTAAACACTTCTACAATTTTTAATTGGATACAGTATATAAAATATTTTCAAATGAAAGATGACTGAGCTTTCTGCTGACAACTTAGGTTGTATGAGTTTTGCTTGAGAGCTTTAAAAATGATGTTTCTGTATCTTCCACAGTGTTGGAATGTTTCCTTCAAACATCCTCCTGCAACCTCTCAAACTGTACTAAATTGAGTGATTTTTCTTGACGTCTGCCTATTTGCAAAAAGAACTTCATTATCAAAAATTAAGCCCACATTTTATTTAAAAACTGATGATTTTTAAAGATTTTTTTTGGCCACCAAATATTTTGCATCATGTGGAGAGTATATATTGTACTGTAGTAATTTTGTATTTAAATTTGTATGATGTGACATAATAGATGTGAATGTTAATCACTGCTTGACTATGTTAATAAACTTATTTAAATATAGATGTTGCATTCCTATTTTTCATGAAAGATGAAAATTTCTCATTCAGTTTGTGTTTTGACTGACTCAGTAGGGCACTCTTCTGCTTCACACATGTAAGTTCTGGAGTCTCTTGAATAAGAAAGATTTTCATTTTATTTGAACAAAAATGATCTTTGGATGATAAGGTCAATTCAGTTTATATGTTACATGCTGCTTGGAGGCAGATAAAAGTAGACATAGGTGGTTTACCGGAACTGAAGTTAATGTTTGTTAGGGGACACTGGTAAATGCTCTACTACTGGGAAATGTTACGTTGACTGTATTTTTATACTTATTATATAAAGTACTAATATGTAAAACGCACTTCTTTCAGAGGCATTTGCCCTTGTTTTGTTTAAAATGTGAGAAGTGTGACTTAAGAGGATTCAATGGCAAGGTCCACTCTACTACTTATTCAAAATGGAAAAGCATACAAAGAAAAGCATACAAAGGCAAAATCAAATTAGCAATGGATTAAAATAGTTTGTACATGAATTAAAAATTATTTACAGAGTCAGGGAAATCAGAGCAGGATTGGATTGTTGTGATATGGACTAGGAAAAAGGGATAAGGAAATTCCTCCCGTTCAATCACAAGGTTCAGAATGGACCCCCTTGCTTTCTAAACTCCTCGAAAGAGAAGTCTGGGTATGACTGAATCCACCCCTTGTCCCAGACCCAATCAACTGTTTATGCCTAAGGAACTGGAAAAAGGGAATGACTTAAGGAGAGAGGGTAA
>NW_010232873.1:0-29569 GCF_000690775.1 Eurypyga helias | reverse complement strand
ATTAATTATAAAATAATTAGGAATTTCTAGATGCAATTTAAGGTTTTCTAACTGCATAAAATTCTAGCCCGAGGACTAATTATTTCAGCAGCCTCGTCTTTAGCACTAGTAGCTAAGATCAGACAAAATGCAAAGCTGACAAGCCACAGATTTACATGTCAGACTTTTAGAAGCCTCCTTCCCTTATCTACATGTGTTTATAGGATACATAATAGCTATGCACCTTATATGTACTCAAGCCTTTCATCTTCTCAGTTAAACTGTTGGCCTGTCTAAGAGAGTTTTGAAAATTGGCTGTCTTTCTTTAAAGGATTGAGATTTCTTTGGCTGGAAGGATAGTTCTGCTCATAATACAGAGAGAAAAGCAACAGCTCAAATTAGGTCTTTCTTATAAGATATGCACAAATGTCTAGCAAACTCTTGGTAGATGCTTTTTTTTTTTCAGTTCAGTGAGAATAAATGAATGCATTACCATAGAAATATGGTTATAGATGAAGATAACATTTAGAATTCATGATGTATTTCTAAAGCAATTTGCAAACATGACATTAATTACTAATTAACTGATTCCATTGCAAACTATAATCATTAACTCATTAGTTTTCAAAACAGCCATGTGACATACAGAACACAAGGAAATCACCTAAAAGGGAAACAGAGACAGTTGTCTTGAACTTCTTTTTGAACACATTTCTTGAAAGTTTAAACTGTGGCTGTATAGTACTTTGATACCAGCTCCAAGAATAGTTATCCAATACATTATGTCTACTGCAACAACTCTACACATACCTGTGCAGAATAATCTTTTCTCTTCTGACTTTTTAAATTTTCTTTATCTTGAAATTGAGTGGATGGTGTTTGTAACATCTTTAGTTGCAACAGCCATGGAACTTTCTTGATGTTTTAGGATTGTTTTCAGACCAATGCAGGTATTTCTGAAGAGGGGATTGTAGTGAAAAAATGAATGTAAACCTCATAGTGCTTTTACTATGGTATATCAATACAATTATTGCATATTCAATGTGGCATTTCTTTACCCTGAAAAATCTTCTCGTATCAAACATAATATGCACCACAGTAGGTTTTAAATAAGTGCATGAACTCATGTATTATGTGCATTGACTGGAACTGTCACTTGGTATAAAGGGTAATGTTGTCACCGTTGGGGCAGGGTAGTGTTACACTTCATTTCATAGGCAAACCTAGATTATCATCTGTGTAATGATTTCCTTGCAGTTCATCTGTGATATGATGGGCAAATTAATATGGTAAAGTAATGGTTACCAGGTTACACATATGTTCTTTTGCAGATCATAATACCCAGTGAGCTGTTAAAGGCTATAAATAGTGATTTTTTTTGGTGTCTGAGTTACCCAAAATATTTATGCTTGAAAAGGCATCTTTTTCAGTTGTGCTGGAGAGCATGTTCCATTATTTTCTCTTTTTATTTTTCAAGTTCTTATCACTGTAAAATTTAAAAAAAAAAAAAGAATGGAACAGAGGAATCTTCTGATTGATGTTCTGTTCACAATGGTTTAGAGGATTGACTCAAAGGTGCATTGCCAACAGGAATTTGATAGAACAGAAGACAGCAGCGTAACAGTGGAGTCAAAAACCAATGACAGGAGACTCCCATCCACTGTCAAGAGACAAGAGATTTCCAGATGTTGGTCTTCCTTAGGAGTTATCTTCTGCTGGAACATCAAACATAATGCATTTTTTGTGACACAGACAGTGGCAGCAAGGAACTGAGTTGGTTGAAGGTGTAATTTTAGCAGCTCCTTGTATTGGGAGTGGCTGAAGGACCACTGCTACAGGCAGGGAGTAACTAAGTGGCTGGAGAAGGAGGTTGAAGTGTGCAGAGAGTACACATGAATACCACTACAGTTCAAGCACTGTTATCACTGATACTTCCCATTCTGCCTCCCCTCAGAGCATCAGAGAAGCACAGTCCTGAGGAACACTGTCTCCTGCAAACTGGTGTCCTCCTAAGCCATCCAGTGCCTTAACATTGCATCACACCTCAGCCCTGAATGTCTCTATGCCAATTATTTTTCACTACCATGGCAGGCATAAAGATGTTTTTTTTACTAGGAAATCTCTCTGGGAGCTGGCTGTGCATCCCGGGCAAGGTCTTACTGTGGCTTTGGGGAAACAAACATAAAGGCTATTGCTTGTTGTTGGACAGGACAGCTCTGGGGAGCACCCTACCAAAATGAGCACTTGGCAGCAATAGAAAGTTACATCAGTCACGGACCAGACAGGTATATCTGAATTTGGAAACTGTATAAGATTGTTTTAAAAACTTAGACTATACCAAGACCTAAGACACTCTCTATTGCTTTTCCAGATCTCACAGATCTGGGAAAACAGTTACTGAGTTCCAGGAGGATCCCAGACATCAGTGATCCCAGATGTTCCAGACCATAGGGGTAGGAGAGGAGAGCAAGTCTCACAGCTAGAATGAAAGCTCACATTCACTGGTCAGCTCAGTGTCAAACTTTGAGAGCCTGGAAACTCAGAGGATATCTCCAGGATTCACCAAGCTTAGTAAGTGCAGTGAGTGTCACCCAAGACATGCAAGTGTGAGTCCTAGAGCGAGTGTCTCTCCTGGTGCAGGGCAATGGGGAGAAAATATTTCTCAGACATTCTCCTTGCAGCTCAGAAGCAGTTCTTCAGCAAACCAACTTATTTTGTTGGGGGGATGGACAGAAGAATGTAAAGATTGATGCACCCAGAATCTACTTAATATGTGCATTATTAAACACTAGGATATCTCTGCAGCAACTATATTCTTAGAGGAAGCACGTAGAAAATTATTAGCATCTAATTCAGCAACACATCACAGGTCATTGTGGTACAGATGAACTGGTTCATATATAAGGGGGCCTATTATGGTGGAATGCAAAGGGAGTGCAGGGTAGCAAGCTAGAGCCAGCTATCTGCTCCCAAATTACAGGGTGGATACAGCCACCTCAACTTATTTGGCTGACAAAATTGAAATAAACCAAAGGCCATATAACTGGAGTGTCTGTTAAGAATATTAAAACAGAATACATAAGTAAAGAAACAATGCCAGAATTTAGATAATTTAAATGTATAATTTTAAATCTATACTGAGTTACAATTTATTCTATGATTATAATGCTGAAATCTATATATCAGAATTTGAAATGTAGGAGTTTTGTGAAATATTTTTGGAAACCTCTTGGAAACCAGCTATCAACAGTGGAATGTAATCATAAGACACTGACTAGGGTTTTTTCTCATGGGTTATTTTACTATTCTGTGGTTCAGAATATCTTTTTCATAATTATTCTTATAAATCAAACCTACAAGTCTATCAACACATTTCTAGAATGCTAACTCAGACTGATTGGGCCACATAAGGTGGATTTGTGCAAACATAGCCTGGTAGAATGAGGAAGAAGAGAGGAAGCTGAAACACTGTTACCCAGTTCTAGTGGTACCATCCAGAAGCAGGAGAATAATAAATTATTGTGAATAGTCATGTTTTCAAATGGTAACAGCTGTCTACTTGGTGAATTGAGTCAGAGTGATCAGGAGGGAACATCTCCTTTACTCTGTACTCCTCCTCCTCTCAACCCTCTTGCAGGTGGATGACATGATTACAGAGGGCCAGAAATCCCTGTGCAGTACCAGGTGGAGTCACTTAATCCAGACTTTAAAAGGTTTCATTAAATTAAATTCCTCATTTTCCAGTTACCCCAGCTGAGAACTTGATTCTGATTTGTAAAAATGAACTTGCTGAGTATTGCACAGTGCTAATAACGCAAAGAAAAAATTAAGGTCTTCTAAGTCTTAGGCTAGACATGAGTAATCCAGTCAGTAGTTTTGACATTAAATCCCTACTGACTATATTCTCTGAAATAAAATTAAAAAAATCCAACCAACCAACCAACCAAACAAACAAAAAGCCACTTCCTCTCTGAGTAGCATTTTTTGTGAAAATCAAGTAATTACTGTTTGTGAAGCACTCAGATATTCAGTGATGGGTACTATAAAAAAGAGAGGAGGAGAAGAAATCATTAATTCCGTCTCCAGAGCAAAATTTCAAAAGCACTCAGAAACTCATGCATTGGACTTGACACCAACAAGGAGACAGATAGAGAACAGTGAACGGCTGCTTGTTAAGTGAGACAGAACCACGCTAGGCAGCAGCTGAGGCAAGGGTCCCATGGAAAAGATAATACATAAACATTTTGTCTGCTCAAATGCAGGCACATACAGGAGGATGTCCAAATCTGCCCAAGAGGCAACCTTCATTCTGCTATTCCTCAGCTCAGGATGTTTGACTTTGCAGCCTCTGCAGTTGCTTATCTATGGGTACTAAAAAGTCATCTAAATAAACTCGTAACACAGAGAAGGGCTATTAAATGATGGTGCAAAACTGTATGGCATAACACAACATTCGAGCTGTATTCCAGAAACGCCTAGGTACATTTATAAAGCAGGGCTTAAAGATTTGAAAATGAAAACCCATTCTGAAAAGTGAGATTAAACTCTTTGGTTAAACTTAATTGTAGATATTAAACAGGGTAGCTAGGTATTCTCATAAACTATCTGAAAAATATATTCTGTCAACTGTGTATTTCAGGGTTTACGTTCCAAAGAAACATGTTTCAAATCTCCTCTGAGTGTCATCATCCCAGTGTCACCAGTCTATTATTCATTCCAGTGTTATGGGTTACAGCTATGTATCTGACATTATTTCCCACCCAGTCAGAGTTTTCTGATCACCGCTTACATGTTCAGGATCACCTGTGGATTGTAAGGTTGATAAACCGCTCTGTTGGCATCACCTCTATTTTTAAACATCAGTTAGTTAGTTAAATTTCTAAGTGGTTGCAAAGTATGTTGTCTGCAACTGGACTGGAGGAGTTTTTCTGCTTTGAAGGTCTTAACATTTTTGCTGTATTCAGTAAAACTTTTTTGGCTGAGTTCAGATCTCTGTTTCCAGTGGTTTTGAACCTAGAGGAGACCTTTGCAGTAACAACGAGGGATTCTACTTTACAAGACAGAGGACTCAACACAGGATCGCCAGAATGTTTTATCTTGGATCAAATATAACACAGCTAATTAAGCTTTGCAATGACGCTTGTTTCCATAGTTCACTAGTTGCCCAACACATGCTGTGGATTTCCACTCAGTTTTAAGAGCCATCTGTTTTTCCTATCTCCTGCTTAGGGCATGATCAGCTACTTTCATTTTTTCCATAGTGCAAGTGGGCTAATATCCATGTATCCCTATCACACTTTAAAGTTCATTTCCACCCTATAATACGTGTCTAGCTTTTCCTGTACACACTGTAATTGGCAAAAATATTTTTTCCCCCAACATTTTTTATTTTATTTTCCTTTTTGCAGTGAATGTAGCTCTCATAAAAGGTGGTGGACAAACAACTCTAGCAGATGAAACATGGCTTATCTGTACAAAAGAAAGAACAAAAGGATATGGCTAAGTAGTCTTCCTGTAGTGTTCCCAGTATCATACATTATCCTTGAACAGGACTGAAGGTGCAAGTCCCTGTAACAATTCAGCTAGCATGAATCTGTTGTAGTGGTGATGGTTAAGTCTAGTAATACCTGACTGAAAACTATTTATTCAATAATTTTCACAGACACAGAAACACTGTCAGATGCTAATGCTAACTTCTGGTCATGAAATCTGCACTTGTGACTCCATGGCTCACACTACTAAATGTTTTCATACACTGATCTTACAAATATCAAGACAATCTGTATTACCCTGGGAAATTAACAACTTTACAACTTAACATTAGGCCAAGGGCATTATTCACATTATTTCAAGTATGTGTCTAGCTTAAAATTGAGATTGAGAACTTTTATGCTTTGGAGCCAAAGTTCCTCATACAGTCAAGGGAGGGAGACACTAGAGGAGGTAGCAAAAGCACCTGAAATACAAAGCTTCAGACTGAATAACTGGCCATAACACAGAGATATAACAATAATGAGGGTAGAGGTAAGTTCCTTGTTCTCACCTGTTTAGTGTGTCAAACTGACTACCACATTTTCCCCTACATCATCATGAGTCTGATGGCTTTTGTTTTTATTCCCTTTAGTGTATGAAACATGGCTAGTCTGGGCATACTTCACTTCATTGCTGGTGCAGAGCTTTGGGCAGTGAGGGCACTTCAGCTTTTCCCACTCCATGTACATAACAGTTATGAGACAAGAGACCAATACACTATAGAAAGAAATCAGCATTTTATAGAGTGATTCTGTTATCAATTATAAGTCAATTTCTGAATAGCGGAACTACTAAAGCTGTCCTTTTCTTTCACCCATGTCCACAGAGCTCCTTGCCCCTTTCAGCCCCAACAGGCAAGATAAAGCAGTGTCTAATACACATTATATGCATGTTGGCTATGGACCCAGGTAACTGCTTTCAACAAAGCAATTCTGACTTCTGCCGGACTTTTCCATCAGTCAGAAACTGATTTTGGGTCTCTGTCTTCTCCTCAGACATTTATTTTTATGGAATTTGTTGAAAGTTGTCTTTGACAAGTCTTCCATTGCTTCTTATTTGGCTTAAAGTGGCCAAAATGATCCCTATGAATAGAGGCTTTTTATATATAATCATAGAATCATAGAATGGTTTGGGTTAGAAGGGACCTTAAAGACCATCTAGTTCCAACCCCCCTGCCATGGGCAGGGACACCTTCCACTAGACCAGGTTGCTCAAAGCCTCATCCAGCCTGGCCGTGAACACTTCCAGGGATGGGGCATCCACAGCTTCTCTGGGCAACCTGTTCCAGTGACTTAAAATATAAATAAATATGTATATATAATTTATATTACATTATAAAAATATTGATAAATGATACAGATATAAATGTCTCCATTTATAAATAGATATTGTATCTATGAATAAGTAGGTATAAACAGATAATGTGTTATGATCAACTCATTGTGTTAGGAACAGCCCATGAGCTAGGAACTTAGATGCTCTGTACTTTCCTTCTCTCTGCTACCATGAATTTCCTAGGCAAGGTTTTAGAAATAATTTCACTTTTATTTGTGTCAGTAATATTGGAAAATGGAATAATTTCAATAAAAAGGGAAGTTCAGATTTCCTTAGTGTCGAAGCCACAGTTACCAAGACAGTGCATATTATAAAATTTTCTTTGAAGCCTAATTGTAGCCTTCCAGAACATGAAGGGGCCTACAAGGAAGCTGGAGGGGGACTTTTTACAAGGGCCTGTAGTGGCAGGACAAGGGGTAATGGTTTAAATTGAAAGCAGGGAGGTTTAGATTAGATATCAGGAAGAAGTTCTTCAGGGAGAGGGTGGTGAAGCACTGGAAAAAGTTGCCCAGAGAAGCTGTGGATGCCCCATCCCTGGCTGTCTTCAAGGCCAGGCTGGATGAGGCTTTGAGCAACCTGGTCTAGTGGAAGGTGTCCCTGCCCATGGCAGGGGAGTTGGAAATAGATGATCTTTAAGGTCCCTTCCAAAGCAAACTGTTCTATGATTCTTTACAGACTGTTAAAAAACTAAATACCTATGAGCACAGGAGAGTGACAAATGTCTGCCACTTTCACCCTCATCAGGGAAGTTACACTCCCTGATTTTTCAGTATCTCTTCCCAGGGATCAGAGGAGAAAGGGAGGTATAGATGCAAACAACATCCAAAAGCCAGTCCCAGCATACAAGCACCGTACTAGAGCAGGCGTGTGGCTGGGGGCTATGCAGCAAGAGACATCACACACAGCACTGCAGGCAGAGATCTTCTCTGTATAATTTAGGGTTAGGCAGCCTGTACAAAGCAAATTTGGTATAACAGTGTAAGGAGTTGGTTGAGTCACCATCTCTGGAGGTATTTAAGACATGTAGATGTGGTGCTTAGGCACCTGGTTTAGTGGTGGACCTTGGCAGTGTTATATTTACAGTTAGACTCAATGACCTAAATGATTCTGTGAGAAGTGAGTATTTAATTCAGCCTCAGACTTATTTGCATTGCAGAAGCCTTATTTGAGACTTTGTTCCGTATCTGAACCACTCACAACTTGGTAACTTTTGCATGGAACAATTTGGATTTTAATTTAAATCTCCAAAACAGGTTTATTTCTTCTAAGTGTTGTGAAGGCCAGCTTGCAACCCAGCCTCACATTTGTTTTTACTCTTGAGAAAAAGGAGAGAGACATATTGAGAAAACTGGACACCAACACAATTGTAAAAAACTGCAGGTAAGCCTATTTACATATTGAACCTTATGTCAACAGTCAAGGACAAAAGATTTTTTTTCCTTCTTTGTCCCTCACCTTTTTCTGTTAGAAGCGGGATAGTATGCCATGCAGTGACTGAGCTAGTAAAGTGACCCATCAGATTGCAGCCACCTCCCAAATTCATAGCTCCTTCATTCTAAATCTGTACATTCTCATCTGGTTCACTTGTGCCAAGCAATCTCAGCATTGGCCCTTTTTCAAAGAATAGCTTTCAAACAGTGAAAACTAAATCTTCTGTCCGATCCAGTATCTATCTAAAGTGGTAAAGGCAGCCAGCAGTGCCCAGAGTATCATGAGAGGGCTAACTACCATACTATTCCCTTGAGTGTGGCAGGAGCCTGACTACAAGTCTATTACTTCCTCCTATATGCCCAGCTCTCAAAGGTAACGTGTTTTCCATGAGCGGGTGTAAAGCAAAAATCAATCCTTCTTAAGTGAGGATGCCGATTTCACTAATAAAGAAAGAATTAAATGCACAAGGAATGCACTCAGGAAGAATTAGAGGCTAAGCAACAGCTTTGTACTTGTAATTTCAGGTGATAAACTGCTATCCAAAATAATGAATGGCTGGTCAGCCAGGCTGCTCTTCCCTACAGCTGTGTACCAGGCAGCAGCAGCAGTCGCTCACATGGGCTGCTGTCCTCAGTCTTGAACTTTTCAGGGAAGGAATGTGGACATGGAAGTAAGAGAGATATGAGGTCTTGTAGAGCAAGTAGACAGTGAAAAGAGAAGTTATGTGAAAGGTAGGAAACTTAAACTAAAATTATCTTGGTCTGTAGGAAGAGAGAAAAGCTTTCTTTGGAGCAGAAAAAGCTGAAGCAGAAAAGCCCAGACTTGAATGATCTTGTTGCCAGGCAAATTAAGCAACCTTTCTCTTTTTTTTCTCATTTTAAATTATAAGCTGTGAATGATGCTCTGTCAAAGCTAGTTCTATATCTATAGCGAAGCAGTAATAGGAAAAAGGAAAAATCCTAATCTGAAGGCTCCTCGTCTTCCTATAAGAATACCCGTGGACACACACAAAGCCACTCCTGCAGAGTGTATGCATGTGGTAGGGATAAGGGCTGAATAGAAATAATCTTGATATAAATCAAACTTTCCGTATTTTTGAAATCAAAGAGATTTAGGAGAATCATAAACCCCAAAGCTGTTCCCTCAAGTGATTTCAACAGCTCGAGGCGAGTTCATTAAAACAATGTATCTCCAGTCTGTCAGCAGAGACAAGCTCTCCATAGGACAGTGCTTTTGCTTATCTAGGAAGAGCTTCTTGGTGAGCTCCCACTGGTTTATTCAAGCCTGGTGCTGGGCTCCTGTTAGTGTTCTGCTGAAAGTTAAAATGGTTTCAGCTAGTCAGTGCTGGCTGACGAATCTAAATAAGGCAACATCGAGCGTACAGACCACACTCTGATACAGAATATGATTACCATGGGAAGCCTTCCAAATTCAAAACAGCCAGGAATTTTAACCTTGGAGCCAAGGCAGTTCTAGTAAGGGGAGGAAAATTGCCTTCTGATTTTAATTTACAAAGCAACATTAATAGGAAAAGAAGTAATTTGAACATACTTCTTATTAGAAAGCAAGAGAAGTATGATAAAATGTCAGGAAGATTCAAAACCCAGGTTATCTAAGTCCAAGACCTACAATTTAGCCAGAAAACCAAATGATACACATACATGTGTATAGTAATGAAAAAAAAAAAAATTAAAGCTTGGACATATGTATAACATTTTATTTGGAAATTAAGCTATCTGGGTTCAGATACAATTATGTTCATATGTGTCACATTTTAAACAAGCAAGAGCTTGTTCCACAAAAAAAAGTGTGTATCTTTCCCAACTCCACTACTTGGTCTGAGACAAAGTACTGTTTCCCTGCCAAGTTCATCTCACTTCATTCTTTTTAGCTATGAAATATCGTTGTCATGACTTCAGATTATATTGCCTATCTGTTAGGGCTCAGGGCTTGATGAAAGAAGTAGAGATGGATGGGAGTTTTCCCATCCTCCATAAATATAGTTTCAGTTTCTCTTACATCCCAGATATGTGTCTCAGCCTACAGCTTTTAGATAGTCAAAATGGATAGTGTCTCCTATTAATAATTATATCTCTGGTTTTGAATCCCATACAATCTCACACAAAACCTGAAAAGCATTGTTTGTCAAATATGGTACGAACATACACGTGCCTATAAAAAGCCAGGTGCTCACAATACAATTTTTTCAGTAGAAATCTTGGCTGATACAAAAAACCTTGGGAAGATCTAGACAGAGGCATGAGTTCTGTTCCCATTTGCTGTTGTTACTTCATGTTAATGGGGAAATCATAACTATCCCCATCTTCAAACTACTCTCAGTTTTGTAGTATAACATGCTAAATAGAAGATAGATATTATTACTATAACTGATCACAAATTCATGTTCTAGCTATGATGGTGTGAGTGTAATAAATAGTACAAATACATGGAGGGAAAGCAAAGACATTTTCTTCAAATACTCGTTATATACTAGTACAAGATCAATAGATGGGCTAAATGACAAGGAATTAGAACTCAGAAGATACATTCAAAAAATCCTGTGCAGCATAGTTATCACATGATTTCACATGATTCTCACATTTTCATTGACTGGGAAATGTACTGTAAACAACTGCATTAATATAATTTCTGAAACAAACAAAAAGCTTTCATTGTATGCTACAAAATACCCTTTTCCGCATCTTAATACGTTAATCAAGGATGCAGGATATACTCACAGAATCTACATATATTTATTTATTTTCAACATATAATTATCATGGCAATTAATCACAAATAAAACCTAATGATACAGCAATAAAACAATTTCTTCACAAAGTTTTGTACCTAAACCACATACACTGAACCTGCTTCTCACTCCCATTTAAGACAAAGTAACAAACAACAACATGGCATAAAAAAGACAGGAAGCACTGTGTAGACAGAGTAATTTATTAAAAGCCAAATGTCTTAACTCAGAATCAGTATTCACTAATTTGTTAACAGTGTTAGGTTCCCAGCTGAGCAACTCCTTTAAGAGTGCTTTGGTTTGTAGGAAGTACCACGGGGGTAAATCTGAAACAGAACCGTTTTCTGTACCATAACAATATTTTCTGTCCATCTATCAGTGTCCTTCTATTTTTGTCTTTTTTTTGTCTAATGAAACCCTTTTTTTTTTTTTTACTTCTAAAAAGTGAGGTTTTATTCTTTAAGAAAACAAAAAATATCAAGTCTTGGGGCTATGAGATTTCTTTTCCACCTAAAAATATTTGCAAACCCTGGTGAACGCTAATGATTTGTGTAATCTCATTCTAACTTTTGATTTGCAAAGAAATCTTCCCAGTGAGAAATTACTTTGGGCTGTCATACTGAGTTTGTTGAAGGGAATGAAAAATAACAAGTGGTGAGAGTTGCTATGTTTTAGGGGATATCCTAATTCAAAGCCTAATAAGAATATCTAAGATGAATACATTATTATTTCTCATGTAATCAGCTTTGCAGACATATTAACTTATTCTGAAGCTTAAGCACCATGTCTCCAAACTCAGTTTAACATCTGTCCAGAGATGCATGCAATGTGATTGTCCCCCTCAGGGTAACAGTTCACATGGCAGGGTTTCTCTATACCTTTCTATTTAGTTTAATCTATTTAGGGTCATGGCTCCTGACCTTTGCTTTCAGTTCTGAGCTCAGATGAAGCCCAAACATTGTGACTGATCCTTCATGCAGCTGCCATGCATCACCTGGTACTGCATACAGAAAACAAAGCAAGAAGAGAGACAGTCTGGAAGTTATATACTGTGTCTCGCCCTTCATGGTTTTCCAGTGATAGATAAAGTACTTGAGTATCCCCTTCTTTTTTTAGTGGCTGTTGCTCGGACATGAATGGCCATGGCAAATGCTGACAGTAATAGAAGGCAGCAAAGCGGGTGGGTAGGGATGGGATGGACAAAGACATGATGATGAGGACTCTTTTATTCAAAATCCTAAGGCAAAAATGTTAGCAAAACTATGAAGTGAACTTGCTTCATAGTTCTACATTCAAGCAAAATTCAACTAGAACCATCTTGTCTTGAAGGAGATATCAAAACACATGCTAGCATCCTCAGTACAACAAAAATAATCAAATTTGTCCAAGCCATACCAATCCAAGTTTACGCATACACAAACAATTAAGTGTTACAGAAAGAAGCACACACTCTGAAATAATGTTTACATACTAACTCTTCCTGAAGGCAGAATCAGTGTGAAGCTGCTATGAAGCTAGATTTGAAATGTAGTTGAAAATGAGAAAGGCTTTTCTTTGGTAGACAGCTTTGACTATTTGCCAGTTGCTCAGTCAGCAGAATTCAGCAACCCAGAAAGAGGTATTTGGTACCAGTAAGACTACAGTCCTCAACAACTGACAGCACATTTCCATGTCTGTGTGCACACACTGTTTCAAATGGCTGCACTGTTTCCTAAAGGAATTTTTTTCCAGAGGGAAAGTTTCATCTGTCACATGCATTTTTCAATCATTGATGATTTCTGCTTCTGCGGGTTACGTGCAAAGTGTGGCAAAGGCAGCCATAGAAATGTGAAAAATCATGCAGAGCTATTAAAAGATTTTAGAAACGTTTCTGGTAGATAAGTGTTATTTTTCAGAACTGCAACCTATTCACTAAACATGCCTGTTCCCCGTAAAGTTGCTAAGTCACAGACTAAGGGTGAAATACAAGGAAGCACCTTATCATAGAATCATAGAATGGTTTGGAAGGAACCTTAAAGATCATCTAATTCCAACCCCCCTCCCATGGGCAGGGACACCTTCCACTAGACCAGGTTGCTCAAAGCCTCATCCAGCCTGGCCTTGAACACTCCCAGGGATGGGGCATCCACAGCTTCTCTGGGCAACCTGTTCCAGTGCCTCACCACACTCTCCCTGAAGAACTTCTTCCTGATACCTAATCTAAATCTCCCCACTTTCAATTTAAACCTGTTACCCCTTGTCCTGTCACTACAGGCCCTTGTAAAAACTCCCTTCCCAACTTTCTTGTAGGTCCCTTGAGGAACTGGAAGGTGCTATAAGGTCTCCCCGGAGCCTTCTCTCCTCCAGGCTGAACAAGTCCAACTCTCTCAGCCTGTCCCCATAGCAGAGGTGCTCCAGCCCTCTGAGCATCTTCGTGGCCTCCTCTGGACTTGCTCCAACCAGTCAATATCCTTCTGATTTTGAGGGTCTCAGAGCTGGACGCAGCACTCCAGGGGGGGTCTTATGAGAGCAGAGCAGAGGGGGAGAATCCTCGACCTGCTGGCCATTCTTGTCCGGACACAGCCCAGGATACGGTTGGCTTTCTGTGCTGCCAGCTCACACTGCCGGCTCATGCGCAGCCTTTCATCCACCAGTACCAAGTCTGGATGCTCTCAATCCATTCTCTGCCCAGCCTGTACTTGTGCTTGGTATTGCCCCAACCCAGGTGCAGGACCTTGCACTTGGCCTTGTTGAACTCCATGAGGTTGGCAGTAGCCCACCTCTCCAGCCTGCCCAGGTCCCTCTGGATGGCATCCCTTCCCTCCAGCGTGTCGACCGCACCACACAGCTTGGTGTCGTCGGCAAACTTGCTGAGGGTGCACTCAGTCCCACTGTCCATGTTGCTGACAGAGATGTTAAACTACCTTACATACTTCCAGTTTTTGGGGCATCATGATTAAAAAGTCTGTAGGTGAAATATTCTAGGAAGCAGCAAAGGGTATGTAAGAACTCCTGGAAGTCACTGCCAAAGCAGAGTTTCCAAAAGAAGCCTTTCAGAGAGTGGAGCTATTTATAGCTCATCCCTGGAAAACAAATGGGCACATGGCACATGCAAACTCAGAGCTGCCCCGTAGCCTTCCCAAGATGTTGGAGCAGGAAACTAACAGAGCAAAGGCTATTCTTAGAGAACATACTGGGGGCACTGCTCTTGTTAGCCTTTTTATACTGTAATACAGATGCCTGGGGCATACTCCACATTATTCTCAATGGTATCATCCATGGCAGCTATCCAGCTGCTGGGGCAGATGTACACACAGCTCTGCTGTTTCATAGGCCAAGTTTTTGGTCACATAGCTGATGTCGTGAGCAGGCAGCAGTACTGACACTTGCCAGGATTTTCAATGAGAGGCTCTGTGACTGCAGTTCCTTTTCAGTGGGTATATCTGCTGCATCAGATGCCGGGACAGCTGGGACCTGTATGAAGGTTACTATAGTTCTTTGAATTCCATTGTATCTGACGAGAAATTTGCCCAGTTCAGCTGACACCTTACTTCCACCTTACTCTCCAGGTGCTTGGTAGTATTGTATATAGATCTTTCTACCACTGTTTAAGCATTATACTATATATCACACCTGCAAAGGAGGAAAAAAATATATCTTTTCCTTCTTTTTATATGGAAAAAAATAAAGAACCTTAAAAGTAATTGAAATAAATCATCACAAGCTTTTGAAGTTCTGTATGTTTAAAGCAGTAAATGTAAGAAGAAAATCAGGCTTTCCTACCAGAGATTCATTTGGCGACAAAGACCCAGAGCAATTAGGTTATTCAAAAAAACATAACACCATAGTGAACAATAGGCAGAAAAAATTGGACTATTTACTTTTTGCCTTTTTTTTTATAACACTTTATAGCATATTTTTTTTACTTAGTATACATATATGTAATTAACCAAGATTGATTGCTAATGAACACCGGTTTGTTTGGCATTGCTAGCTAACAAAAACATATTTGCCATGAACTCCACTGATTTTCTATAAAGATCTGAAGGCCATGCAAGGTGCTAACCTTATTTATAAAATCATAATGATTTCAGTTTCATATACCTTAAAGATTGTTTTCCCTTACCCCTTCACTGTGACAATTGAAGTTACTGGATTCTCCCATTGTTTAAATATCTGTAACAAGTCACATGTTTCTTCTACATGGGCTTCAATTCTAGTGTTTTACTTGGCCCTTTGACCAAAAGAAGAGTCTAGCAGTGTTTCTTAAGGTGTAGTGCTGGCCTTGGCAACAACGCACCACAACAATTTCAAAGTGGAGTGTTGATCTAGAAGGTTGTTTCAGTTTGCTTACCTTGTCCATATTCAAATCAATGAGACCATCTGGGGATCAAGGTCAATCTGAGTGCAGTTTCCTCAGACAACCTTTAGGTTGAAAGGTCAGTCCTTTAGTAAGGATTAACCATTACCATCATGATATATGTTTCATATTTATGATGTTTAATGAAGTGATGATGCAAGTGAAAGATATATGTGTAGCATAAACTAAATATAACGTTCAAGATATTAATGGAATTTCAACCATTTAATTTAATTATCTTTTGCATATTACTTAGAAAATTTTCTACAGCTCTGACAGATATGAAAAAATGTGTTTTATAAATCTATGAACAGAACTTTTAAATTTGAAAGACTACCTACTGAGCTTAATATGAATTAATGTTATTGACATTAATGAAGCAACTCTACATGTATGTTGAGAGACCTGAGATCAGGATTCAATTAATTGATCAGTTAATTAATCAGATAGTTAATTGGTTAGTTAATTATTTCATTAGTTAAGTAATTGATTACTTAATTAATTACAGATGGATATTGGTTGGTGCATATACTTTCAAAGGACATCTCTTTTTCAACATTTTCATGTTTCCAAAATACTATGGGATTTTACAGCAATAATTTGAAGGTTTAATCTTATTGTAGTGGCACTACAGAGTGAATGACTATTATGGGGTTTACCATGAAGAACATGTACAGGGAGGAATCTTATAAGAGTGGACATATGTGATCAAATCTTAGTTCTAGCTTGTGTCACCTTTCCTCACAAGAGCTCTTCAAGCAGGCAGGAGAAAGACAATCCAGATTGTGGAGGGCTGTTTAGACATGCATAAACTGAGAGCTCTGTGAAGACAATTAATGGTGTAAAGAGCATCTGTAACTTTCCAGCTAACCCACACAAACAGCTGTGAAAGGAAGATTCATACAACATCATCTTTCTCTGTTCTCC
Source organism: Eurypyga helias (assembly GCF_000690775.1). Lineage (NCBI taxonomy): Eukaryota > Metazoa > Chordata > Aves > Eurypygiformes > Eurypygidae > Eurypyga > Eurypyga helias. Next base: position 13,277 of record NW_010232873.1, on the reverse strand, counting down.
TGTATGAAAATCTTTATCAGCACTAGGAGATTGGCTATTATTAAGTCAGGTTGTAAACCTGTTGGTCATCCCTGTGAAATCGGTAAGCCACCACTGATTAATTGAGTTCTTCTAGCAGAAAACGAATCTAACATTGTTTTCTGTCTGTCTCATTATTCATTCAGCTGAGTTCTTGGACACCGAATGCTGCTACTGAGGAAGAACCAAATATTTCAGAGTAGTTAACTTCATCCACTGAAAGCCATTTGGATTCAATGGGACTATAAGAGAAATAGAGCTCTTTCAGGCTTCTTCCCCTTCCTGCCAAAGTGTAGTGACCTCTAACCTGCCAATATTCAAAGGTATTTTCTCTACTCTGTAAGCCAATGCATACATCCTTTTGTTAACTTTTTTTCTAGTTTTAAGTATTCAAAGTGCATAAACAGATGATCTGAGGCTGATCCTAGCCCCTGGGCTTCCCTTTGGGCCCAAACAGCACAGCTGTGGAAGCTTTATAATTCCTTCAGAAAAAAAAAAAAAAAGATTCAACATTCCTTTCATTGAGCTTTTGGAGTAAAAATCCGGTTTCACATGAAGTAATGATGTTGTATTCCATATGGCTGAGTCCACAATCAGATAGGCTACACAAAACTGTTTTCCTTTAGTACCAAATACAAAATTTGTATTTGTGCTAGAAGCAGTTTCAGCCCACCTGATGCTACCATTCTGTTTAGTGCCTGCTAATGACTGATAAGGGACAGTTCACCTTTGACGCTGGAGATACAAAGCACCTGCATTCCCTTTTCTTCTTCATCAACTCTCTTCTTATGGAAGAAATTTTACATTTTCTCTCAATTATTTCCGGAGATAGCAGGAAGGTAAATACAGGCTACAGGACATAGTGCTAGGTAGTATTCAAGTTTTTCCATGGTTTTTGTTTGTTTTTTGTTTGGTTTGATTGTTTTGGGTTTTTTTCCCATAAGGGAAGTAATTAATGACTGAGTCAGGTATTTTTTTTGTATTCCTCTGCTACACCCTGGATATAAACATAATATATAAAATCTCAATTCCTAAACACTATAGATTCCTAAGACCAGCAGTGCTTTATTTGTCTGTAGTAGTATGCCTCTTATAAGCACTTATATTTTTAACAGTAAATATCCTACCTAAATGTTCTTTCTTTAATTTTCACTTAGATGCATAGAAATACTGCTCACTGTGTTTCTGGTACTTCCTTGTATGCCTCTTTAATGATCCTGTTACTTTGCACACAAACACTCCTGTCATCTGACACGCAGTTCCCCAGCTGTGTATTTAGATGACTGATAGCTCACACTGTATATCTGAATCCTAATCATTTTTTCAGAAAAAAAATGTGCTTTGGGCAGTGACTCCTACTGTTCATTCTGTCTATTCCACACAGGAGCTTAATGGCTTTTGCAGTTATCTTGAAAGATGGGCAGTTATCATAACCTCCAGATTTTTCTAAAGTTTCACCTGATGTGCTGTAGAGGAAATATGGCTCTTGAAAAGGAACTTAGAAAAAAAGATGTTTTTAGAAGAAAGAAAGATTTTAGATTATGTTTTCTCCATGTGATATTACTCTGATAAAACAGCTTTCACAGGGTAACTTCTCCAATTGGAGAGTCCCTATCTGAACACTTCCTAACTACAGTGATTTACTGGATAGGAGCAGACACATCCTGGGTCAGTCTATACTGAAATGCAAGCAAATGCCCAACTACATTAGGCAGAAGACATCTGTATAGAAACAGATGGGAAAAATGCCAGATCATCAAGTCACATTGAAATTTTTTCATGTAAATTGCCAAATAACATCAGACGGATTATTTGTGAGAAGCTCTTACAGGTTTGTGCTAACTGTGTACAAATTAAGAATTAAAGTTAATGTGTTATTTAAATAATAAAATCTAATTTGCAGTTTCCTGGAAATCTGTGCTCAAAAGCACACAGCTTTCTGCAACTAACACAGTGGTTAGTTTTGTTTCAGTAGCTGAAAAAAACACTGTTAATACTGGCAAGCTTAGTTCTGTTGTACACTGTGAGAAAAATGTGTACAGTATCACCAGATACCAGTTTACTTTGGTTATTTTATTGAGAGTTGGACTCAGAATAACATAGATAGTAGGTAGGAAGATGATGAATTGCATACATTCAGTATGCCAATAAGACTAATGTAAAAGTTTCATTTGATATCCTCCCTGCCATGATACTTTGAATTTAAGAAGAATGATTATGCCTTAGACCAGTGTAAAAATAGATTTAAAGAAAAACCCCACCCTTTTGAATTAGGAAATATAAAATCCTAAGTGATTAAATGCCAGTAAAGTAAGAATAGTTGAATAAATACAATTTAAATTGTGATTATCCCAAAATCAAATACAGGATGGGTTGTGTTCTCAGGTTTCAAACAATATTAAAGAACGTTTTTCTTTTTTTTTTCTTCCCAACTAAGCCTTCCTTTATCTGTACTAAGAAAAATATAAAAAACTTCATTTAGTGTAGCCTAGTGCCGCAGCACAATACCCTCCGACACAAGTATTTTCTGTTAAAAGAAAGGGGAAAAATTTCTGTCCTTTACTATATGACTTTACAGATTCCCTTTGACAGAGTACTCCATACTGTTGTTACTTCCAAGAAGTCGAATGTTTGCAAATAGCTTAGACTGCTGCACAGATCCATAAAATGAAAACAGTGTTGACCATAGATTTGGATTATATGGAAGAAGATACTGCAGGCCCTGCAGGAAAGCACCATGGATGACAGGAGGAAGGCAGGAGACCAGTACAGCTGAGCAAGGACCTCCTGGTCAAATTGAACCAAAGAGGGAAATACATAGGCAGTGGAAGCAGGGACACACTCCCCAGGAATAATATACGGATACTTCTCAGAGGTGTAAGTATGAGGTCAGGAAAGCTAAGGCAAAGCTGGGCCTGAATTAGGCAGAGGATGTGAAGAATAATAACAAAGGCCTTTACAGGTACATTATGCAGAAAAGGAAGACAAAAGAAACTGTACCTCTGCCTGATAGGGGTCCTGAGGGAAGTGGCAGATGCAGTTGCCAAACCACTCTCCATCATATCTGAAAAGTCATGGCAGTCAGGTAAGGGAAACAATACTCATTTTTAAAAAAGGTTAAAAAATTACCCTGGTAACTACCTACTAGTTAGCCTCACCTCTGTTCTCAGTAAGATCATTAAACAGATCCTTGTGTAAGCTATGTCAAGGCACGTGGATGACAGTGAGGTGATTAGAGACAGCCAACCTGGCTTGAAAAAAGGCCTGACTAATCTGGTGGCTCTCTGCAAAGGAGTGATGACTGTATTAGCGGAACATCTTGTTTTACTTTCTTTCTATCCTACAACACAGCCTTTTAGGTAGTCCCTTTTCCCTATGAAAAAATTTTCTCCCATTTTGTGCAGAAGACCAGACTTTGCTGACAAAGCTAGTGTGAGTCTTTTATCAAACTGTACAATCCTGATCCAAACCTCAATTCATATACTGGTAGGCATGTGGGAAAGCTGCAACTTACATATATCCTTTCCAATAATCAACCTCTTCAACTTTGCTTACTGATTCTGACTACAAGCTTTTGAGATGACTTTATAGCTATTCTTTTCTTTCCTCATAAATCACAAAAGTCTATGCTTTTTGAGTACCCCGTATTTTGGAAATGGTGCCAGGACCACAGCACTGCAAGAAACTCTGGCAGTTGTAACAGAAAAGTAGTGGATCTGCAGTTTGATCCATCCCAGGTCTACTTCTCCACTAAACATGGCTAAAGAATTCTGCCAAAGAAGATTTATTCTCTTCTTTAATCAGTCACGATTCCTCAAAACATTCAGTAGAACATAATCAAAAGCCTGAAAATTGCAAGAGACATAAACTGCAATACCCAATCAAAATAATGGTTTATTAAGTCTCAAATCATGATCTCCAGAAATATAATAGCACAAAAATGAGTAACACAGTTCTGGCACAAATCACTGAATGATTTTGTTGTTGCTAAATGCACTATATATTGAGTATTCATTCACACTTTTGAATACTTACTTAACCATTCCATGCATTACCTAAGTACAAATGGTATAAATACTTAAACGTGTAGGTTGCTTATCACATACATCTGATCACATTCATTGATCTAAAAGGACTGCTGCAATAATAAAATGAGACTACCTTTACCCACCAAAGCACAGGCTGTATAATGTCAACATATTTTTATACTATATAATTTCCTTTTCACTGACTGAATTGGTATGTTAATCCTGTAATGATGATTCTATTGAGCATTAAAAAGGCAAAACTCAGCATAGAAATAAATCTGAAAAACCCACTTCATTACTATTGCACTTTTAAATTTCCTTAAAAGTTCACATTTTTAAAATGTGAAAGATTTTACAGTGACTCAGAACAACAGGACGTTTAGATTAATGACTGTAGTTGAATCCTAGAATAAAGACAAATAACCTGCCATTATTGATGACAATGTTGATATTGTCAGAGATTTTAAGACAAACAAGGTCTCATCCCAAATCAGAGATGTATGGACGGCAGCAGCATGAGTATATATACTCCACAGCATATGCTCCAATGCTTTGAAATACATATTGCCTCAAATATCATCCCATTTCTTTCAAAAGGACATCACAGAAAAGAAAATGCTGATCATAGTTGAAGAATATTAGCCTCCATATTTTACTAACAAATTTCATGACAGAGTAAATATCTTGGTGTTAAAATGACACTCAGAACATTTAACCATTGATTCTTGATGTATGTTATAAGAGAAACTAATAATACCTTTATAATAAAACAAGCAAAAAAATCCTCATACTTCACCTTTAAACTAGGTGTAGCAGAAAATCCTGTATGGCAAAGTTTAAACTCTTGGGTTTGGGTTTGTTTTTTTTTTTTCCCCACACTTCCTGTTTCTCTTGGCTTATAGCAACACTTCTTCAAATTATTTCCTTCACCTGTGATCTATTATTGATTCATAGCCTTTTTCTTTTTTTTTTTTGTGTAGAAATGGTAGCTGCAAATGAGGCTGTAGAAAACAAAATTAAGGTTATATGAGCACAGCATAATTTCAGATTCAACCAAATGCACTGGTTGCCAAATACTTGCTGAATAGAGGGGGAAAAAGGAGGATGTGAATCAAATAAAGCCAGTAAGTTGAAAATCTTAAATATTTTACTTCAATATTTTTCCAAAGAAAGTATTTCTATTTTCTTTGTTTTCAAGTGGTTATTGCAATCAACATTTACCAAGGTTTCAATTAAAGAACAGCAACCAGTTTTTGGAGGGGTTTTTCAGTATTTGTTTGTACTTAGCAAAGAAATTTATTTATCCTTGCAATACATTGAAAGTTTATATTTTCTGGATAAGAACTTTTGCTTACAAGAAAAAAAAGATTATAACTCATGCTTTGCACTGTATTCTGTCTAATACATTTGATGTGAAGAACTAACTCATCTCCACTATCTGCTTCTGGAGCTGGCGCTTGTGATAGGAGTAGGAACCAACTTGCCTGTTTTAAAAGAAAACTGTATATGAAAAGACATTAGTGCCTCTGTAGTGTGATTATGATAGTATTGTCATGATATGGGAGACACCATGCTCCTTGGAGCTTGTTCTAGTGGATGCAACTGCTGATGGAGGAAACACATTGCTGATCGATGTGTGTGCATTTGTGTTTGCATTTTCTCCCTACAGTCCCTACCACTGACTGTTCGATAGTGACAAAGTCACAGAGGTCACCTGTTGTTGCCATCAGCAGCATTTTGTCTAGGAAATCAAGCAGGAGGAACAAAGACGGATCCATATGAAACATGGCCCAGTTTTTTCTCTCCTTCCACAGCATTCCAAACCAATTTTTTAATTTTGGCAAGCAAACATGGAAAACAAAAACTTTCAGTTTGTATTGATCTGAAACCAAATAAATCTTAGCATTAAAATGCTCATGAAGACAATAATTTCCATGATGTGATAGAGAAAAACATTGATTAGAGAACACTCAAAAATAAGAAATGGGAATTCACTGTGAAAGTGTTAACATTGATAGACTACAATACTCACTGAAAAATTGTTTTTTTCTTAAGTTAAATGAAAGAACATACTAGTCTGTATGGATTGATTTTCAGTAAAAGAAATGTAAAAGAGTTTTTGTTGGTGGAGAAAAACTGAGTGCAATTTACACTTCATGTTACCAACTCCTGAGATTTTATCACAAATCTTGTGATATTTGGTATTGGCCTGAAATGTTTCTTGACATATAAACCAATCATAAGATTTCTGGGGAATAAGCGTATGGGTTTTGAGCACCTGTGGATAGCAGTACTAGCCTATTAGTTTGTCCTTAGCATCGGAACAGTACAGTCACTTCCCATTGCACAAAACTCTTCATAAGTCTTCCATATGCTGTTCTGAACCGAGGCATTCAGTTCAGCATTCCAGCATCACTCACCCATACTTAATTTACTTTATTCCACATGCTATCAGAACCAAGGTTTCACCTGGTTTTACTCATATAAAAAGGAGATTGTCATTTAGTTTTGTTTGCAGCCACCGATGCCTTTCAAATTTACTCTATTCCTGCAACATACACATGGTATTTAATTCAGAAGGAATATTTTCAGTCCTCGCTTGCCCTTCAAATGTGAAACGGTGGGGATGGATGGAAGCCTTTAAATGAACGTGTCATTTGACAAACGTTGTGCTTATTCCTGTCCGAGGATTTTTTACAAGGAGTTTGCAATTTTCTCTTACACATTAGTCATTCAAAATTGCTGCCTATTTTGTGCAAATAGTCTGCGGTCTGTCAATTGTACTCCAGCATATGCTTCCAGATACGTGAAATCTGAGCCACACTAGATATTCTGACTGAAGACAGCTCACGAAACATTACTTTTGCTCCTCAGCTTTTGACCACAGCTTTTAGAACCCAGATTTCCTTCTGAAGAGGTGCCTTAACAAAACCATAATTAGTTTGCTATTAATATCTCCTAAGATTCAATGTTTCTGCAAAAGCTATGATAAACAAACTCATTCACTAGAATATCCACAGACATTAAGCACAGAAGGAGGAAAAGCAGGAGGAGTAAGCTGTTCTGAACATACAGACTTAATTTGCAGATAAGGAGTCCTAATTCAGCAGACCTGGAGGAAGCTTAAACTGTAAGTGCTTGATTCATTGCATGGAGCCCTTTCAGGATGTTTAAATGCTTAAAGTAACATTTGTGATATTTTGAAGTTATAAAGTACATGGAAGAATGCCATACACCACAGCAAAACTGAAGTCATCATGGTAGAATTAAAATAATGAGGAATTAGTATAAATTACTGTACCATCACTGAACAGCAGTAATTTTTTCCTTAATTTTTAAGGTATTATCCTGTTGTGTGAGATAATTCGTCCCACCTAGATTTAGCTAACTACAGTTTGCCATGTAGACTAAGAACATCATCTTGTCCTCTGTGTAGTCAGCAGAGAGAACTCAGGCAACACATTCCCTGGAGGAGTCTAGTCATAGTTGACCAGGAAGACAGCTTACATGACCAGCTTCTACTCCAGCCCCTGCAGGTGGTGAAAGCAGATTGTGAAGTTTAGGAGAGATGGATCAAAACAATCTTGGAAAATTTTCTAATATTCTTACATAATACACTTCTGTTGAGCAGTAAAACAAACTGGAGCATGTGCTATGTTACTTTGAAGCAATCTGCACAGAAAACGTGCTGATGACTCTACACAGAATTGATTAAAGTTATTGAAGAGTCATGAGAACTATAGTCAATATATTTTACTTGAAATTGATCAGGATTTGTATACTGGAAAATAGGAAAAATAGCTTAAGTGCATCAAATATATTTCAAATGTTGTGAATTTAGCCTTCATCACACATAGTACAAGTTCACACATATTTCCAAATGGAATAAATATGACTTTGATATCAGGCAAAATATTTTTAGGTTTTGTTTCTAATGTGAAGGTTCTCCAAAAATAAACAGCTTGACCAACAGAAGAGTGTATCACCTTGACTCAATTGAATGAGCAGTACAATCTAATAATATAATGTCCCATTTCTTTTTATACCAAAAGACATCAGTTTCCAAAGAGTATTTCCAAGAAAAGTTGCATGCTTTTGGAAACAAAGAGGGAGACCAAGGGTCAAGAAGACGGATCTTAATTTCTGTTTCTATCCACTGCTCATTTTTTGGCCTTGGAAAAGTCACTATATGTCTGGCTTCATCTTGATGACTTAGATCATAAGCTCTTTAGGACAGAATCTGTTTTTACCTGGTGACTGCATAATGCCTGGCAGAAAGAGATGTCTAAAGGAACATACATGTTAATAATAATCAAAGAAAAAACTATTCTGTATATGAAATAGGCCACCGAATATTGTTTAGCATCTAATTACCAAAAGCAATATTGATGAAAGTTCTATTATGCACATGCATATGACATAGACCAAGTAACTGCACTGAGCTTTCTACTCCAGAAGTAGAACTGTCATCACTGACATGGATGTGCAAGTGACTATCTGCACATTGGTGTCTTATCTCTCTACTAAACTGCCTCTCTTACTCTCTGCCTCTCTTACTTTCTAAGAAATTTTATTAGCTTTTATTATTGCAGCAATTATTATTCTTACATTGAAAGGAATGCAAGAGGTCTGGGTTACCTGACTCACACTCTGAGGCAACTGAAAAGGGTGGTGAAGGGAACAGATTCACCACCTGGGTGGCCACTGAGCCATACAATAACAGTGGAACCAACAATAAGATTAGAAAGTGTAAATGCCTTTTACGTTAAGTAATTCAACTGCATGGCAGATCAGAACGGTTCCCTAAAGTATATTCACTAATGTGTTGTCCAGTTAAGTTTTAAACGTCCCTCATAAATGTGTGTGGTGTGCACAAAATTTCCCTGTATTGTAATATTCCTGCAGGGACTGGCCAGAGATCCAAACATCCTGTCTTAGTGTCTGTACCACCTAGGAAGAAATTTATGAAATGTTTTAGTCCTGCTGCTTTCCGGTTGTTTGGGCATCAGGGAAATATGAAACTAAGTCAGTTGGATGCTGTGAGTCTTCTTTTCCTGTTGACTCTGGCACAAAAGTACATATTTTGGGGCTGGAAAACTGAGACGTTCTCCCTGCACACCCAAGTGGGTTAAATTTCATAACAGAGGATCAGCCAGTAGGGAAAATAAATATTTCTTTACTGAAAATATTGGATGAAATTTACAGTGAGTGGGTTGACATGGAATGGTCTCATCATTCTGTCATTCTGTGAATCCACAAAGGAGAACAAGAAGAAAGTAAGAATAGCCATGTTTACTTGGAGTCTATGGACAAGGATCTGTGGTTGACCATGTGGCAAAATGAAAGTAATATATATCTAAAGAACATATAATCTGAGCTTTTCCCTCTGACTAATACATTTCATTAGTCTATGGTGTTTCTGCTTTCAGATATAACTGAAGAAAAATTTATATTTACAACAAGATAGAATAAAATATTATATATATTACATAATAGAACACAGTAATTCTTAAGCTGTGGAACACATATTACTCAAATGTTTTAATCAGCAGCACAGATCCAGAAGCTGTCATTTGCAGTGGTAATATTACTTACCATTGTCGATGATGGAAGCTCTCAGAAAGTACTATTAGGTAATACACAATACATATAGCATGTATTTTAACAAAGTGGTGTTCTTGTAAATTATATTAAATACTTAACAGATGTCATTCAGAAGTTATCAAAAGTTGGAAATATTCAGTTAGAGGCTGGTGCCTGGATAGTGAAAAGTATGGGAGAGGCAGTACTTGGCAATATGTTTTTCCTTGTAAATCAGATGAAAAATGGAGAAATGTCCAATAAGTGCTTCTTTCCAGAACAGAGACAGTGGACAGAAAATTTCCTGTATGCATGCCAGAATAATACTGCTAGATTTCTAAAGCCAGCCAGGCTATCATCAATGTCCTTAAGAGGAAACCCCTGCAGGGATTGCAAGTCAAGTATAACGCAATGACCACCTCTTTATGTGCAGCCTGCTCCTGATTTGCAGCCTTGGCACAGCTCTCTGTTGGTCAGCAGTGTGTGGTATATAAGCATGGAGCAGTCTATACTCAGGAATTAAATGGAAAGATCTGGAAAGAGCTGGCTCCAAGGGTAAAGTTGGCCTCCCCTTCTTGGGGCTCGGCCAGTGACCTCATAGCTTCAACACTCATTCATCATTACAGTGACATCTGTGTGCAACAGCACACTTTAGGAAATAAATTCTGGAGCCACTTATATCCTTTGTACCAATTCCAAGCCATCCTTTCCTAAGTCCATAGAAAGGATTATATGATCCTCATCTTTATCACTTTTTGTTTTTCGTTTCATACCAGAGGCTCCTCTGCAATCTTCAGCAGCGCTCTTCGCATCAGACAACTTTGTCTTTCCCTCTAGCCTTTTCCCAAGAGCTCTGCTCCTTGACGAAGGATGTCCTCTCATCTTACACTCATACCTTTCTGCCTCTCATCTGGAGAATTGTTCAGTTGAATGACTGGTCAGTTCTCTCCTGGACTCACACTTCTGTTCAAGCATGCAATCTGTACCTGCAGACACATATGAAGTGCTTTGGCTTTCGTAAGGAAGATCTTTCCCAAAGCCTAGCTCTTCCAGTGGGGCCTTTGGGCAGACAGAGAAACATGAAATTCCAATGAATGTATTGGCAAATCAATCCTAGCTTCTACCCTATTTCTGTATTTCCAAGAAAGAAGAGATAGGAATTTAAAACAAACAAGCAAACAGGACTGAAATACCCTTTAAGTACATTGGGAGATTTAAAAGGACAGCGAGTTTCTTACTATTTCAGTTTTGAGCATGGGCTTTTTTTCCATATTTTCATGACACAAGACAGGTTCACACAATACATTATTTCTCATGGGCTGGAAAAGATATTGCATTTATTTAGACTTTAGACTTTATTTAGACTATTTAATCAGAGACCATACAGTTCAATTAGTTGTATAAATCATCACTTGGCTGATGATGAGTCTGCCCCACAACATATTAAATATTTTTAGACTATGCAGATATAGATAGTTAATTCATATGTAGCTGAGTTATTAGGTGTAAAATGACTTCTGGGGCATAATATATTCAAATCTGTATGAATACATGCTTCGGGTAAGGCAGAACAAAGATATAACATAGTTTCCTGAAGCAAAATTCAGAGCCTGTGAAGACTCAGTCACATGAAAGAATTAAGACATTAATTTTTTTCACAAAAAAAAAGGTTTATTTTAAGTACCTTTCTCGAGATGCTAAACTGAACTAGTTTCCACTATTCATACATTTTGCTTTAACAATATAAAACACTGAGACAAAATTACTAGTGAATTAATGAAAATTTATTTAATCACTTATTGTACATAAATTCTGGATTTGGCTCTGAATGTGTGTTTAAAAATAAATCTCTTCAGTGGGTAGGAGACAGAATGCTTAACTAACGAAGCACGAAAAGCGTTAAGACAAGCATGCTAGTGGTTGAGCTGTCAACAATCATTTGCTGAAGAATCTTTCACAGGATGATATAGGTCAATATTTAAAGAAACAGTGTTTGAAGTTGGCTACTTATAGTAATTTAGATATATACATTTATGATTAACATAAAGTTAGTATGTTATAAAAAAATTGGATGTGTTTTATAGCATGTTTCTGTCAGAAAGAGAGTGAGAGACAGAGATGCTATGCTCCCAGGTATCCTTGCAGCTAGCTTCAGCTGAGCTCTCCCCTCATGTCACAACCAGCTCACTACAATGACTAAGAGGGAAAAATGAAAGAAAAGTGCTTTTTCTCCTCTGGTAAATCTGTGCCTGATATTTCTTCTCTTTTAGGAATATTGATTTGTCAGTGAGACAGCCACACAGCATTATCATTGGCCCATACTATGTGTTCAGGTATAGGTGTTAAGAACTTATTTTTTCTGAAATAAGTCAGAAAAATGTTTGGTCTAGTTTATTACCACTTCAGAAGCTACCTTAGGCAACACACTGAATGATGGGGTATTTTTTGTCTAGTCCAATGTCTCTGTACATATGTTGTACTTTCATCAATCTGGGATGCCTTTGCAATTCTGTCTACCAAACTGTTCTGGGAGTACAACACCCAATAAAAAGAAACAGAACTGATCTGCACAGTAGAGAGAAGGGCCCCTGAGTAAAATCACCTCGGTATCTCTGAGCCTAGGTGGTGGGATACACCTACCACACAAGCTTATGGGAACTGGACAAACAATCAAGCAAAAGATGAAGGGTATGAAGAGGATCTGAGTACTCAGCAAATGGGGATAATGTCAAAGAGGTTATGAAGACAGAAGCAAAATCTAGTGGAATTTAGAGACAAGTGTGATACCTGTGTGTAGTCTAAACCGTTAGAGCAGTTGCTCCCTTCAAAAGTCAACATTGCCTCCAGTTTAGGCCTAGGATGCTTTAGAATTATAACCCTTTGGTAAAATAAGGTATCAACTTGAGGAGGCCTAACTTTCCAGCAAAAATGTTTGCCTTCCTGTGTCAACTCGGTATCTACCATTCTTCTGGGGAAAAAAAAAAAAAAAAAGAAAAAAAAAGAAAAAAGACCATGTTTAGATCTTACTTCATGATTAAATGACACTAGACTCCTTACAACATAAGATAATTGCACTGTAAGCTTCCCATACCAAAAGCTTGTGGACATACTTTATGCCTAACCAAGTGGGTAAGAATAATGAGTATTAAGGTTAATTAATAACAACAACAACATAATGTGAAGACAAAAAAAGACATGATAGATCTAAAGAGAACCTGCAGTTAGTTACAGTTGGAAAGTTGACAGACTGATGAAAAAAATCACTGAATATTAGCTTAGTTTGGCTTTTAGATCTTAAACAGTATCTGAGTTTTCCAATAACATTGGAATTCAGATAAACCGCCCACTGGTGTAACATAATAACACACACATAAGTTTGCTTCACTAGTTATCAACAATATTGAGAGGAGATAGTGATCTGTTTAATACAAATCCATTATATATTAATAAAGAAAAGCTCTGATCAGGAGAAGACCCTCCAGCCTCTCATGAAACTGTGTGATAAAGGCATTCCCCAAAAAGCTGAATCTGGGAGACTTACCCAAGCAAGCAAGAGTCTTCATTCACAGAAATGGACAGGGAAAGTCATTTTGACTGTGACACTTCTCTCAGCTTCTCACTCTAGAGTACAGATCATAGAATCATAGAATC
>NW_010232872.1:62303-66278 GCF_000690775.1 Eurypyga helias | reverse complement strand
TAAGTGCCATTGCACAGATAAGTGGTATGGATATCGGTGTTTACAAATCAACAACTTTTATGAACCTTAAATATGACAAACAACTTGCTACTTCTAAAGCATGCAGTTTGCAAAGCAAAAGGTTTGTTTTCCCCACTGCAATTCTGTAGCCTGAATATCTGTCACTCCTTTTCATGAGATCAGCCTGGAGCTACTAAACCCTAATTCCCTCAACAGACAGCAGCCCCAGTGCCAGGGAGGGATTGCCTGGGCTGCAGCTTCCAGAAACATGTGAATCACCCCAGCTCTGTGCAGCTTTTTGTGCTTCTCTTTTGTGCAGGAAAATAAAAGTAATTAGAAAGCTCCATTTGGCACCAATGCTGCTAGTTTGAAAGTGATCTGCTAAGCTGCAAGCTATTCCCCCCCTTTTCTTCCCCACCCCGCTCATGATCTAAAGCTCAGATCTGCCACAGCTCATGCGCATTCCTGGTGTGTTTAGAAACTGTTGATAAAAGATCTCGGAATATTTGTGTTGGACATCTGTGTGTGTCAATACTGCCATGTCCTTGCTGTTGCCAAATTCTGTCTCTTACCATTATTTTGATGTATGGTGGGTTATTGTGGAGCACTTGCTTCTGTACTCCTTCAAATGCTTTGAGTTACTCCATAGTTCCTCGGAGTCATTTGCTGCAGCTGTGACATTACTCGTGGTTATCCCTTAACCTAATTAGCTTGGTTTATTTACTCGAGGAGAAGGGAAGCGCAGGATCGCGAGCATGTTGTGATACAGCCCGTGCTGCAGCGGTGCTGGGCCAGGAGAGTTTTCGTGGCTGGCTTTAGAGGCCTTTGCTGCTGGAAGAGGGGGTGGTATTTTAGTTGCTGCTCTTTAGAGGATTGTCCAATGTCTTGTTGATATAAATAGAGCCACTGGGAGAGACAGAAAAAGATGAACTAGCTGACTCGATGTTTGACTGATGGCCAAGGTGATGGAAGTTTTGCAATCCTGCGTAAGCAGGAGTAACACGATAGCAAAGAATTCTGGGGGTTCTGTTAGGTTTGCATTCTAATAATCAGTCACGCTGATGAAATTAACTCAGTTGCATCTTATTGTAGACTTTGTATGATGCAAGAGCAGTAGAAATACATCTAAAATATGTATTCCTCAACACTTCAAGGGAATTGTATCCAGAAGGTATGCAAAGCGGTTGAATGTAGAAGTGATTGTTTGAACAGTAAAAAATGGACGGATGACTTTCCTAAAGAGAAGTAGTATTTTGATTTAATGTGGTCTGTTCAACACTACAGTCTTTAAATGTAAAGAATTGGAAGTTGTCTAAATATCCATTTTCAGAACCTACATATTTAGATGTCCAAAGGAACCCAGCTCCCCCAGTCAGATTTTGGTTGATGAAATGATGTAATTTTTTTCTAGCTCTAATTAAAATATTTGTTTATTTGGAGGTAGATTTAATGTGCCATATAATTAACTGGTGCAGAGAATTAAGCTGTAAAGCATACGATTATCTCTTGGGCTTTTTCAGGGCTGTATGAGATTGTCACATATGGCACTGGTTGTTGATAACTAACCTATTGAAATGATACCATCGCACAGAGGCTGTTCTCAGTATCCGTTCCTCCTGATAAGAAGTTATCTGTCTTGATATTGATTTGACATCTATCTGCTCCACATGTGACTTTGGAAACTAATGACTGAGGTTGTACTGAATATTCAGAGATAAATTTGCAGATGAGCAGAGGGCCAGCCTTCCTATTTCTCAGAGCCATGGGGCCTGCTAATGAACCGTGGGTGCAGGCATTAGCTCTGAGATGGCTTGTTATGATTGAATATATTGAATATATAATATTTGAATATATAATATTTGTGCTTGCGATGCGTTGTACAGGAGGAACTCAGGAGTGTCGATGGTGGTCTGGAAAACGAAGGGCAGCTTTCTTCAAGTGTCAGGCTCGAGATGCTGCTCCTTTCCTTAAATTACAGCTTGATTTCATCTGAGCAACTGCAGCAAACTGCAAATTGAGAGGTGTTTTGCTTCTGTTGACTGCACCATTAGGGGCCTGGAGCGTTTGGAAAGGCAAGAAGAGGTGTGATTTTGCAGGACTAGCAGGCCGTTTACATGTGTATGTGCCAAAAGAGCAGCAGAGGGAAAGCAAAACATCGAGGTCTGTGAATGGGGCTTGGATAGGGGAAAATACATCATTTGGTGGTCTTGCTGTCCCTGTCAGGATGCTACCCACTGCGGGAGCAGGGATGGTGTGCCAGGGCAGGACCAGGCTGCCCAGCCTGCCTCTTTGCTTCTGGCCAAGGGACAACCGTGTGGGGATTTGTCTTGTGAATGCAGCTCACAGAATAATTCAGTTTTTGTGATAGCCCCGTGGGCTGGGTAGGAATTTGGTTGCATTGCTGCCTCCTAATTTGCCCAAAGTGACTGTGGAGAGTGTCAGAGGGTGGCAGCTGGTACTTTGACTCTTCACATGCAGTTGTGTCTTGAAGCTGTCAGCCCAGGTCATCCTTGATTTTGCTCTGGCATGTCAAGAGTCGGAGGTCTCCCATAAGGCAGAGCTTTAAGAACACCACCAGTACTGTGAAACCCCCTGTGTCAGTCAACATGATTTTATCACATGTATTTATGCTGCCTAACAGCCAGCACTTAAAGAATGAGTGAGGAAATCCTACTGAGGGCAATACAGAGTGAGCAGCATCCCTGTTTAGGAGAACTTTCCTCTGGAGAAGCCTATGTTAGAGCCTTGGAGGAGCAGCCTCCAGCCTGGGCTATGTATGGGGGTACATCTGGGTCGGGCACGTGGTGCAGAATCACTCAGTGCTGAGTACCCAGTGCCCACAGGGCTCGTTAGTGAGGATTTTAGTTGGATTAGTGCTAGTCTGATCCTGTGGCCCAAGCACCCGTTAGCGATGTTGGCACTTGACATGGATCCCTAGGGTATGTCCTGTGGCTTTGGTTAATCCCAAGTGGTTTGTGTGCTCCCAGACCACCCGTGCTGTGAGCCAAGCATGGCTGGGAGAAGGACTCACAAAGCACTCTCCTGGGCCAACCTGAACTACTATTGAGGGCATGTTGTGCTGTGCAGGACAAAAGGGGTGGAAATACTTTCCTTTGGGTTCATACACAGTCAATGAAATCCAGAGAGGGGAATAGGTGACCAGTGTTTGTGTCGGCTTCCACGGAGCTGGTGCCATGTTAGAAAGCTGTGTTCTTCAGTGCTCGTTAGCTGTTTAACCTTTCTGAACTGCCTTTGCCCAGCCTGCTGCATGCTGCATTCTTTTCTCAGTCCACTGCATTTTGTTTCTGTATTACACCATTTTTTAGTGTTTCCATATTTATGAATTCATCCATCTACAATAACAATTACAGTTGGAATGTTTACTTTGCCTGATAACATTTACAGTTCATCTACTGGGCAAATACTTGTTATTCTTTGCTTATTTTTTTAAATATATATATTATTAGAAGAGCTTTGGTAAAATCTAATTCATTCCTCCCAAATATGTTCCATTTCACACAATTGACAGGAACAAAAAAAAAACCAAATCAGAACAAAACAAAGCAACCTCATCTTCCCCACAGAAAATATTACAAAAGGGAGTTGAGAAAGGTACTGCACTTACAAAAATGAAACCAAGGTTTGAGCATTTAATTTTAGGGTGTTTTCCTGTGGGGTGCAATTATGTGACTGAAGACCACATTTTTTTAATGTGAAACACAGGGCTGACATTCCCCTGTGTGCTTGATGCCCATGGGTTGTTCAGCTATAATGTCCATCACAGGGAGTTCCTGGTCCCTGATGTGAGAGGCAGCCCAGAAGGCCAACGGTATCCTGGGCTGGATCCAGAGCAGCGTGGCCAGCAGGGTGAGGGGGGGGGATTCTCCCACTCTGCTCTGCCCTTTTGAGACTCCCCTGCAGTTCTGCTCCAGCTCTGGGGCCTCCAACAGCAGAAGGACACGGAGCTGTTGGAGT
>NW_010232872.1:0-61918 GCF_000690775.1 Eurypyga helias | reverse complement strand
TGGTCTTTAAGGTCCCTTCCAACCCAAACCATTCTGTGATTCTGCTCTGTAGTGACAGCGGTGCTTGGACAGCTAGGCTCAGTCTACGCCTGGTCCCACGCAGGGGCAGCAGAGAGGTGGGCACTGCTAGCTGCTGGCACCCACGTACTTGTCCCACCTCCGCAGTAAGTGCCACTGAGATTCCTCGGGGACATGCCGTGGCGTCTCCGCTAGTCCTGGCATCCCCTGTGCGCGGCTGGGGTTAACTCTGGCCTGTGCCGTGCTGCCTGCCTGAGTGCCAGGCAGAGACCACGCTGCTGCCAGGGCAATCCCAGGCATCCGGGGGCCTGAGGAGGGGCAGGACTTCTGCAGCTGCAGACCAGCTCGGCGGTGCAGAGCGTGCCCTGCACTGTCCACCCCGGTGCGTTAAGGGGGTTAGTGCTCTGTGCAGCGCGTGGGAGTTAATTTAGTGCCGACAGCCGAGGGACTCGGTTTAAATGTGCGCTGGAAGGAAGCTGGCACACGTTTTTGGACTGCATGTCGCTCTCTGCCTTGATGAACTAAGCAGATACTGTACCATGAAAGGGAAGGGGAAGCTGAAAGTTGGAATTATGTGCCTGTTTGTCTCCCAGCGTGTGCCGCTGCTCGTGATGTTGAGTTGGCGACAGTCCTGCTCTGCTTGGAGAAGGCAGCCGTAGGCTCTGGTTGCGGGAGGATGAGCCTGTTGTTATCTGGCAGGGTTGGTGAGAAAGGAAAGGGAGGTTGATTCTGGCCAGATGAGAGATGCTTTCTCAGGGTGAGAAAAGCGTGCGTGGAAGCGGATTACGTTCTGACAAAAGCAGCAGGCGTGAGCCCTGCAGTTGGTGTCATGGAGCGAGGAGCCGTTGGCCAGGACAATGGGGATTGTCAGGAAACACCTGGCTCAGAGGAAGCTGAGGGCAGTGGTTGGATGTGCTTGTCTGAAATGTGCATATTGACAGGTTCTGCAAATGCATCAGGCAGAGAACCTAGCCCTCTGCGGGGAGGTGGGAAAGTCCTTCAGCTGAACTGCCTTCATTTCAGAGTTTCATGTACGTATTCTCTGGGGTTAGATCAGTCAAGACGCTTTCCGTGTGTTAGGACTGAATGTTTGAGGGAACAGGCTCATAAGGAGGAGCCCAGGGCTTGCACATTCGAATGCTGGAAGGAGTGTGCTTGATACCTCAGAAGTGGGGTTTGGATAATAGGAGAGACGGAGATGTTCGTGCTCTTATGAGCAGGCAGGTGGTAACAGGTGAGTAACCTAGCTCCCACAGGCTCAGCTCTGTATTAAACTAGTACAGGGTAGTAATAGCAGTGAAGAGAACCTCTTTAAATAAAAAGATGTGAAAGAATGCAGATAAGGGAGTGTAGAAATAAGATAAGGAAAGTAAAAGTGGAGAACAAAAGGGAGGATTGCACAAGAGGTTAAAATAATACTACAGCCTTCCAAGTACACAGGATTGAGGGGTCAGCAGAGAGGCCATCCAGTGCTCTGACTGCGCTGGGCAAACACCGTTTCACGAGCACCCCTCTGCTGATGGGCACGTGGGTGTCACTTTGGGTGCTGTGTGGATGCAGACCCTCAACAGCTTCTTGGTGAAAGAAAAGCAAATGGAAGTTCAGGAAATCTGAAAGATGGAGTTCACGACTGAAATCTGTCTGTGCTGTTGTAAATGGAGAAAATCAGCCCAAACACCTAAAAAGCAGGTATCTGAAAATGTTACACATGGTCATTGTGTGGAATTCCTTAATTACATGAGGCATGTCTGAGTTATTTTGGAAGGGTTGCCATGAACAGCATGGAATCAGTGCCACCAACCACTAATATAAGACCCAATTTGTTCTGTCAAACAACCTGGGGGGCAGTAAATTGAAGAATTTACTCAATGGCAAAGTACTAAGACTTGCTTCCCAAAAATACGGTTTTGGCAGTGTTGATGTTGGGGTGCTGGATGTAATAAACTGGGGGATAAAATGGTGGAGCAAAGTGGGGGCGCAGAGGTGCTTCTGGCTGCGGATGGGAGAGGAGTGTGATACCTCTGGGCAGGACCTGAGCTGCTGCAACTAGAAGAAAAGACTTCCCTCTGATTTTGGGTGCCTTTTCCTTAGTTGGTGCTTTTTTAGTTCTGTTTTGGTTTTGTTTTTTATTTTCTTCTTTTGCTTCCCAAATGTCTTTGTTCATTGATAAACAGCAGCTGTTGGGGTCAGATATTACCTTAAGGAGTTTCTGCTGGTCCTACACAGTCTCTGCAGAAACTGGTTTAATCCATTGTAGGGCCTGTGTGGAGTTTGCACTGTCCACACTTGCTGGTGGCAGAGTCCTTGACAAAGGTGGGTTTGGGAGAGCTTGGCCGTGCTGTCCCTTCCTGGTACCAGGGCAACATTCCCACGAGGTCTGCCCACATACTGTTACTTCGCCTCCCTCCCGTTACTTCATAACTGGATTTCTGTCGGCTCTGGATTCAAGCCTTACATGTCCACACGCAGTTACTTCACCATCGTGCTTCACGCAGAAAAGTAGTGAAAAATAAAATCACCTTCAGTCAAAATGATTTTTTTTTTCTAGGGGGACTTCAAAGTGAAGTTTCAAAATTGTGGTAGAGCGCTGTGGAAAGGGTTTGTTTCAAGTGTTTCCAGTCATGGTGTAACAGAACATGTATGACTTATTTCCTTTTTTTAAAGAATTACAAAACTATGAATTTGTGATGAAAGGCTTGATGGCTTTATGAATAAGTGCTAGTTGATGCTATTTAAGTAGGATTCAATTAAATCTTCATAAAATGAACAGAGTGAAAAGGCTTGACATGAACTGAGGCCCAGGAAGGCAGATTGCCATGTATGAACTCTTCCGTGGAAATCAGATTACTTCTCATAGCTGCAAAAATGTGCTTAGCTTAAACATATTGGGCCAAATTCTGTTCTCATTTATGAATATGTAATATGGAACTAAGTGCAATATTTGGGTAAATCTATTTCAAATAATTAGTTGATAGTCTTGGAGGGAAGAGAAACCATTGCTAATTTAAATATTGGCGTATTAGTCTGTTTTTCAGACAGATGTTCAGACTCATATTTTGGCATCCCAAGATGAAAAGATAGTGGAGTTGCACAAGAGGGTTTTTATGGAGACTGTCAAAGGAAATGAGAAAACTCTTGGGCCAAAATTCAAACAAGTTCTATACATAGTTTCCCACAAATTTCTGATCCCAAGAGCTGTGGGGAATCCCACTGACTTTAGAGATTCCCTTCTCCATCGCACAGTTTGCAGGATTAAGGCCCTGCAAAACACAGCACAGTTGTCCTGGCCCTGTGGAGGTAGATGGCAAAATGCCCTTGGCATAAACCAAGTCAGGCTTTTCACTATTCTCTCTTTCAGAGACCAAATCAAACCTGCCTCCCCTCTTTTTTTTTTTTTTTTTCCCTGCAAGCTGGTTCAATCTGTCATTCTACAAGGTTTTAATTTGAAATATGAAGTAATTTTTTACCTTGATATGCTTCTATAGCTTTCAGATGTACGTAACGTAGAGTAGATGTGTTATTGCCAGAATATGGATCCATGGTAACTGAAACAGATAAAAAGTCTTCCTTTTATTATTTTTTAACTATTGACTATCTGCATTTACCCCCAACACTTTAATACAGTAAAAAGAACCTGAAACAAAATAGCATTAAAATTATCTCACTTTTCTGAATTTGCTTGTAAAATTAAGTTGGTATTTCCTAGAAAAACCATTTCCCTGGTTGCTTTTAGAGTTTCTAGCTTGGCTTTTTTCCCCTTCACAATACCCCTTAGTATTAGGAAAACTTTAAGCCAGCTTCGTGGGTTGCTGAGACACCATAACGGTAAATGATTTGCCCAAATTATAGTGCCAATAGTCTGTGGCAGGATGGGGAGTAGAATTGCTGTCTTCTATTCTCAGTTGGGTCTCAAAGACCATCTTCCTCTTCTCATCTGCACTTCAAATGAGAATAAATATTGAACCAGAACCACTTCTGCTTAAAATCGTAGCTGTGATTCTCCTTTCACCCCAGTTATACAGTGGTACAGTACTGACATCAGCAAAGTGACTTGATTTACTGCAGAGTAAGACAGAAGAACGACCCATAGATTAAAAAAAAATCCATTTGTGTCAATTGAAGATATTTACACTATCAAGCACATTACCAGCATGTGGTAATAATGGAAAATGAAATCTCACCACTATTCTCTCTCTCCCTGTGGAAATTCATATTCAAATCTCTGTTTATACAATGTCATGATTTAAGATGTCCCCAGCCTTTGCTTTCTCTGCAGCCTGCCACTGAACACATGTTTTTCTCTGAGTATGGTGTAATCATAAATGAATATAATAAGGTAAGGGGGACACACAGGATCAAATTGCATGACCTTAGCTTGCCTGATGTGACTTCCATTTGCTTCAACTGTTGCTCAGAACTGTGTTTTAACCCCTGGGAAAAAAAATGGCCTGGAAACAGACCCAGATGCTTCAGAGAGAGTAGGGTCTCCTTTCAATTTATTTCTGTCACCTTGACTTTTACCACACCATTCCCCTGTATGTATAGATTGGAAGCTGTACTTGTCTGCTGTTAGTCTTTCTCTGGATACTTCTGTGCTTTCGGATACTTCAGTACCTAAATTGCCTCCTTTTAAATGCTACTATATTTGACTTTTTTTCTCAAATAGAGTGAGCATAGGCCTTACTAGCTCCTCTGAACTGCTGTATTTCCAGAATATATGGATTATGGATTGTGGTAAGGTTTAGGGTCCTATAAAATGTCTGGTTAGTTTATCTCCAATCAAGGTAGTTAAGATAAAGTCAACGCATGCGGCTCCCAGTCTTTCCTTGCCTTTTTGGAGTATGTAGTATTTCTGGTGCCAGATTTTCAGAGGACTCCACGTTTCAAAATTTTCTACTTGGGCTGAATTTATCGGTTTCCACATATAAAGCCATACAAAGTTCATTTGCAGATGATCCTAATCTAGATGCTGAGAATGTCACTTGACCTGCTGAGGTGAACTGTACCAGGTTTTGGATTCTCATCACTAATCCTCCCACGTTTACTCTGCTTTACCTGGGGCAGTGGACAACATGGGAGAGTGGACAATTCATGATTAACAGAAGTTTGAGGATGGGTTTATCTCGTATGAGAAAAGCTGGTCCCTGCTGAGTGGCCAAATACATTTTTAGAACTAGAAATAAAAAAATACCAGTGTGGCAGTCTAGAACTGCACCAATGAATTCATGTTGACTTCCCTGAACTCTTGCATATTCACAACTGGATTTGGAAGCTCCATGGTGCTGACCCCAACAGCAATTATGGTAGGTCAGGCTCTGGGTGTCAGCTGTGAAGTAGTTGAGCAGAGCTCTCTGGGGTGCTTGGTGACCTGCCTCTGCAATCAAAGTGTAAGTGGAGATTCCAGTGATTCAAAATAGTTGGAGACTTCTCTGTAATTGGGGGAATTCTCAAGCTTGCAGTTGTGGCCATCTTCATTCCCCTTCCCATGACTCAGCCAGTGTAAAAGGGCAGCTAACTGGGGAAGAAAATCCTGGCTTGAGTTCAGTTTGGAGAAGAACTCCTGAGAGTGGATGCTTATATGAAGTTAATCTGAACCATCCTTGTTTCTTGGACCTATAAATCTGGGCAGTAAATTGTTCAGGAACAGGTTTCTTTATATGATCTCCAGGACTTATTACTTCTCAGTGGGATGGAAATTGTGTGAACCAAATGCTTTGTTTAGGTATTTTGGCACTCCTCCATCTTGCTTTAGAAAATATAATGGGTAGAATTTAATGGAATTTTTCTGATCTGCAGTGTGTTCTGAATTCCTCTTATGTTTTGGGCAGGGACTTGGGGAAGTAGAATTTGCTTCTGAACTATTTTCACACCCCCATGCTGCTTTTCTTTCTGCAGAGGTTGTGAGCATGGAGCACACATTCATAGGTGGGAACTTGGGAGGCACAATAACTAAATGTACAATTCCAGCACTTCAGAATCCTCCTGTTATCCAGCAAGGGGGAAGTCTACCGATTAGGATCAGACTGCTTCACGGCACAGTTCACGAGTGACCTCTCACAGGGACACGTTCGTCTGTGTAATGCAAAAGGCTCATAGTGGAGAAACTGTCAGTGCAAGGAGAGCGCTAGAAGGGGTTTTTGCTCCTCTGTAGACTCGATCCTGTCCAGCCCTTCTGTAGCCTGCTTGGCTACCGCCGTGCATCAAGCTCTGCGCCGCTGCCACATCTCTGCTTCCCAACGTGCAGTGAGTGACGAGTCAGTGATTTGCTGTCTCTGCAGTTTTAGGACCTCATGAATTCTTGGGTGCACCCTGCCTAGTACTCAGAACTAAGTAACTTTTTGGCACAATGGCATCTCTTGTGCTGTTCTTCACCTGCCAACTTTTCCCTAGCACAGGCAAATTCTCTCTCCTTCCATTAATGCACAAAACAAGACTTTTAGAAAGCTGCCAAGAGTCCTATATAGGACTGAAGGACTTGGATGTCACACAGCATCCTTTCCGGCTGCCCGAGATCAACAGTAACCTTACTGTATTTCCCCACCTTGATGAAAGGCAGCTCACAAGATTAAAATAACAGGCCGCAGAAGCAAATGCGGTATTATACGGCATTAATCCTCTGACACAGCATCCATCCAAATGCCTCAATGGCTGTGATATTCCTCTACAGGCATGTGATTCATTTACCATTATTTGCCATAATTATCTTGCTCAGAATTAAAAAGGATTAAATGAAACTTGGTGGTCCCATGCCCTTAAGAGAAGCAATGGAAAAGAATCCTAAAATAAATGGTCTTAACCACCTTTGTTAAGTATTTTACCATAATCTCTAGTTTTTAATAATAATTTATTGCAGTAAATGTTTGTTAGTAGCCGTCTGTCATCAAACATTGCACACACCTCTGTGATTTATCTTGGTGTTTTGAAAGAATGGCCATGTGGTTAGTTGTGTACTACAAATTATGATGGTTATAAAAATGGTAAATTGCCTCCCTCTGTGAGGAAAGTTGCTGTTCAATAGAGCTTGGCCATAATGGAGATGTTTGGACTAATTTCTGATCCCCATTGGTTTTGAATCTCATTGAACTCAAGAACTTAAGCTAATCCACTTTTGGTTTAGTTCAGAAAAACCCTTGTTCTGTGCATCTTCCTCAGAACTTCTGCTTTTTCTTTTCTGATTCACGTTTTCAAAATATTTTTTTCTGCCTGTAATGACATTTAGAAGGCAGGAGGACTTGGGATGAGTATAGTACATTTGGTTAAGAACCGGGTAGATCAGAGGATTTGAAGAAAATAAGTCTGTATACACAATGATTATGACAATAAGTGAAATAGATGTTCAGATGTGGAGATTAAAAATGTTAGGACCTAATTTTTAATTTTGCTAACCAGTTTTGTAGTAGAAATACAATTTTTTGCAGTGCTGCTCTGAGGAGTTTTGGGGACTAATTCTAAACCTGTAGTGAAGTACTAATAATCTGAGCCACCTTTCACAACTAATACAGTATCTAATCCCCACTCTCTGTAAAATAGATGTGGATGTACTGGTTTTGGAAGGGGAGGGAGGGGTGGAATCAGTTGTGGTCAGAAGGGGAGTAAAGAATCTGCTCTGTTTCCCTTCTTCACCCTGGCAAGAGCAGCGACAACTGCAGTATCTCAGGTCCCTGTCTGTGGTGCCGTTTGAACCGTAATGGTCACTGCAGCGAAAGACACGACAATCTCGTTCTCCGCTGGTATTTCTACGAAGTCACACATAGGCAAGATGGGAGTAATGCTCCCAAGGACAGCAGGGACTCTGCTCCGGGCTGCTGAGAACAGAAGCGATGTGTTTCCCTTAGCACCTTGAGAATAATGACTGAGGGTAGTGGTTAGGTTTGCAGGAGTCTGCACACACCTGTCTTGGAAGTCCTACCAGTAATGTCCAGGGAGTGACGCGGAGGGAGCAAAGATTGTCCTCTCCTTAAGAAAGGCATAAGACAACAACAGCTTGCCTTAAGGTGGCCACTTGAAATAGCTTCATCCAAAGAAAAGTTGTATATTCTCTTGCAGAAGAAAAATCAATTTTCTCAGAAAACTGGGGGGAAAAAAATATACAAAGGGTTTTTCATTGGGGATGTATTTTCCCAAACTTGTGCTTCTTATATAAAATTTTATCTGTTTTATCAAAGTCACCAGCATCATGAAGTCATGCCTTGTAGTGACCTTAAAACATGTTAAAGTCGCAGAGTATCAGCTATTCAGTCTTCCACATAGCAACACCTCAGTCTCGGGAATGAGTTTGACAGTAGTATAGTTTAGGAAGAAATGTGGTTTCAGAGTATTACCAAAATTTTGAAGTCATGACTTTTCTGGACCAAATGCATTTTGGTAATTAAATCAGTTTTCCCCTCTGTAGTGTTCTATACCTGCATGAAATTGAAGAAACAAGTAACAGAAGCATTGCTATCCTGCTGCATTATATGATTCTAAAACTGCTCACTACGGGTTTGGTAATGTACTTTAAAAACTTCAGTTATTTATGGTGATCTTGCCAAGCCTCTGCATGAACGCTGCTCCAGAAGTCATCCGTCTGTCTTAAGGGTACTACTTGGGATGAAGCAAGGCATCAGAATCTGGCCCTAAATTATTCCAGTATTAGGGAATTGATCCAGTAGGAGAGAATCTGTGCTCATCCACATGTACCGTAGGAGACTGCATCTCCCGCGATCCAGCAGGAGAATCAGTGCTCATCCAGGCTTGCAGGCGAGCCGAGCGCAGTACTAGGGTTGGTAGCGCAGCAGTACCGCCGGGAGGGATGGAGGGACCTGTGAGGTTCTGTAGAAAGCTGGCAAAAAGGGCACCACCTCAAGAACATGGTGTCTCCACACAAGGCTTTGTAACACCAAAGATTATTGTTTTAAATAATTCTGTTTCTGAATTAATTAGAACGTCGTCAGGATTGGTTGTGCTGCCTGTGTTAGGATAATAAGCTAAGGTGAATTTAGGTATCACTGGGATCCCTCAGGTGAATAAAAGCTTCAGCAATGCCCGTAGATGTTGCACAGTTTATACGATAATTAATATGCCTTTTATTTCTCAATTCGGGCATCTCTGAACTGTTTTATGAATCAGCCCTTATTGATTAAGAAAAAGAAAACTTAGAAGAGGAGCAAAGAAGCCCTATAATGTCGGAAGCCAGGCATAATTAGTTTGCACAGGTTATGTTGTTAGAGGTTCAGGTATCAAATCAATACAGTACCATTAATAATTAAGGGCTTGGATAAATATACCACGTCCTAGATTAGAGCTTTGAGCTTTAAAATGCTCACATAAAAGGTTTTCCTTAGGCTCTAAATGTTCTAAAGTGCTGTAATGTGACTTCTCGGCTACAGATACTGTTAAGAAATACCAGGCTACTGTACCAAGGAGAGATTTGGGTAACTCCAGGTTGGGGAGTACCTACTGTATGTGTAGGGACAGAGCTGGCATCACTTCTGCAGGGTTTGTCTTTCCTTGGCTGCAACTGGGAAGGAAAAAAAAAAAAAGGAAATAAATAATAGTGGACAATAGAAATGCTAGGAATGTCCTTAAGTCAAAGTGGAGAATGTTGCCTTTTCTTGGTGCTTTTTCCCTGTGAAAATACCCTGAATGTGGCAGGACATCAGAAAGCCACATGGATTCCAAAGGATACACAAGGGACAAAGATCATCCTGGTACCTCCGGCATCCCCAGCATTGCAGTCCCTCTGCGACCGCATCCTGCAGCTTGCTCGGAACAGGGTGTGAGAGCTCCTCCTTCCTAACTCAGTGTGAAGGCAAGCGGGCTCTTTACTTTGCTTAGTTTCCCCTTTGTGTATCATAGGAAGATGCAAAAATAATAAGAAAAAACCCACCACCACATAGGTATTAGTCTCGTCGTGACAGTCTGTAAGTCGGGAATAATGTTAATACTTCCTCTCCATGTGGTTTACTTTTCACCATACTATTTTTTAAGCAGATAATCTAAACCAGATGTTTCAGTTTTGGTGTAATTAAGTGGCTTTTTGGGTAAGCTGGCTCACTTCAGATTATCAAAACATATGTATCTCTTAGTCCTTTTGAATCCCTCCTTTTAAGACTTCCATTTGGAAGCACATCCAAACCACTTTTGAGTAACTTTAATTATTATTTAATTTAGCATACTGACATGAACTAGCCAGAAAGCTGTACCGTAGAGAGGCTGATAATACACGGTCTGACATCATTGGAACACTTTCCATTGGCATCGCTTGTACGAAGAGTGCAGAGAATTTTCTGTAGGACTTGCCTGGAAGGAACGTAGTATGTGTGATTGCTTTCATAGTTGCTAAGGAAGAGAAGATGATGAGCAGGGAGAACACAAGGTGTGTGTGATGTGATCTGCACAGCTACCCTGACATGGTACTGTGTGGGTAGGAAAGAAAACAGTATTTTCCTTCTGGAAAGGCAGGGGATGGAATTAGGCTGGACTGTGAAGCCTGCTGGAGGCTGTGGGGAGGTCTGTAGGGCTGTTGCCCTGTCCGTATGGATGCAGAGACAGGCGAACGCCTGACTTTGCAGCGAAGACTTGCGGGATTCTGCGTGCTGGCTGGGCTGCAGGCTGGTAACCTCTGCCTGATGTGCTGTCTTCCCCCTTCTGCAGCTGGATCTGGAAAAGATCCCCGGTTTGCACCTGGAGTTAAGCATGTGCTGCTTCTGACTGGAAGCACAGAGCAAAGCTACAGCCAAGGCCTCAGACTGCTATTTATTCTGCTAAATACCTGATAACTGACTTGAACGTATAGCGAGGCTAGTGCAGGAACGCATGTGAACAACTTCACCATGGTGCCTGGAAATACTTCTAATTCAGAACTAAAAGGTTGCTGTACCTTCCCTGTGTAGGGATGGAATGACTTTTTTAAACTTCTTGCTTCATATTTTGTGTTAGTTGGAATATTGTTTCTCATTTCCCAGCAGAAGTGGTCTTTAATGTGTACAAAATAATTTTGCTTTCTTTGAAAGAGTAAGAGATCGAATTACTGAAGTTGTTATTCTGGAGTGATTCACTCTGGCTTTGTTTATTATGAAAATTCCAAGGCATTTATTTGTTTCTCCCTGTGTGCCTGTTTGAAAGTCATCTGTTGCAGGCATAGACTTACTGGAGGAAGGTTTTGGAAGCTCACAGTGCTCCCAGTAGCTCTCATTTCTCATTCTGGTGGAGGCAGGGGCACTAGCTCCCTCATCCAGGTTGAGGGGAGCCCAAAAAGCACAACAGAGCTGTGCAGCAGATCCCAGTGTGGCCAGGATCCTGGCAAAAGTTCCCAGCTCAAGGTCTGTAACAGGGCCCCGGGAAGGTGTCCCAGAAGCTGGTTTCTACTGGACTGTGGCCTTGTGTGAGTGGTGTTAAGTGGACTAATTAGCCGTGTGGTTCTGCCAGATTCTTGAGGGGACTTTACTCATTACTTGTGTTGTGATTACAGGTGGAAAATGTTTCAATAAAACTTTTGTGTAGTTGCAATATCTTAAGAAGTTGATGAGAAACCAAGAGATGTGTCTGCAGGACAGCCTCCTTGGTATTAAATTTGTGTAAATCTGTACAAACTACCCCAAGTGAGTAACCTGTCAGGATTTAACTGCCAGCAACTCCTCTGTGATCACCAAAGTTTAAAACCCTCGCATTAGGCTTGGAATCCCACTGCCCAGCTTAATGAGCAAATACCTTCTTCAATCTCGGCGGCTCATGGCCTTCCATCATATGAAAAATAGTTAGGGAAGGTATTCCTGTCATTAAATGGATAAACCAAAACTAGAGGGAGAAAAAACCTGGGCTCTTGGTAGGGTTTCACCTTCTTAGCTTCCGTAAGTAATGCATACACATTTGCTTCTGCACTGTAATACGTAGATATCACAGTACAATATGCATATATTCCACTTAGCTCATCCCTGTCTACATGGAGAGTTAGATGGAAATGCCAATTCCTACTGTTCTTTATGGAAATCCCTTCTATAAAGTGCAGTGCTAAGCCAGGAGGCCAGATGATGTGAAGAAGGCAGGCATTGTCTTATCCCGTTCTCTCCGTATTTTCAGTGTATTTTTTTAAACAAAAGTCCTTCATGCAAAAGTTGTCCCTTTTTTTTAATCATCTTAGTAGCAGAATCTGAAAATCCTTCACCAAGACCACCCAAGCTCAGGGCTTTGAGCAAAGCAAAAGAAATTCTGAGAAAAAGCTGTGCACAGGCTGCAGATGGATCCCAAAACCCCCCCGTCAGACTTCCAGGCTACATGACAAGGCCAGCAACACAGTAGCTGTTATCTGCGGAGCTGGGGCAGCCCAAGACAGCAGCTGCGAGCGCTGCGCAGGGATGGATTTCTTCACCTCAAAGTCTGGCGCTTACGTGCATCTTTATTTCTCATCTCAATGTGGTAACATTGGAACTAATAAAACATAATGGCTGGTTTAATTAAAGCAGTTTACTGGAGACTCCTAGATGCCTTCTGATATAAAAGATAGAATTTCAAAAAAGCGTAAGAAGATGGTCATTACTCTCCCAGCTTCAATTTAGGACAGTCTGTGGATATTCAGTGGAGCTAGCCTCAGCCAGTACACAGTGGAAATTTCCATTCCAAGCCTTTATTAATTACGTTTATACAATTTACTTTCATTATCCATATTTTTGACATCAGATTCTTTCTCTTATTTGTAGAGTGTATTTTTATTGTGGATTGTTGGCACAGTAATTCCATATATTATCCAAGTCTATAATTTTGGCCTGAATTAGTGTTTCATATACTGTATTTTAATGGCAAAACTTAATCACAACTCCACAGTGGACAGAGCTGGCACTCTCAGCCTGCTTCTATCCTCAGCTCTGTACTCGCACCAAGGACAGCGAGCCAGATGCTCAGTGGCCCGCGACTGTAGCCTGTGTGTGGGGTTGTGGTGGGATCAAGCGACCTGGTGATTAGTCCCTGATGCTGGCCTGTGGGTCTGGGGTCTGCCAAACCCAACAAGGGGGAGAGCAGCGTAAGCAATGGTCAGTGAGGAGGCAGCATCCTCTGGCTGTACCTACCACCCCATCCCTGCTCCCCAGAGGCAGGAGTGCTGGAGTTTGCTGGGCTGGCTCTGAGCTGGCTGGAGCCTCCTTGATACAGCAGAATGACAAAAAGAGGAGAGGAAAAAGAAATGGGCCTTTTTGGGGTGAATAGACACTCAATCCCATGCAAAATTGATTTGCCTTCCCTTTTGGTGTTATGCTGTTTCCATGCTGTTGGCTTCCATGGAATTGCTGCTGATTCCTATTGGCATAAAGGGGGGATTAGGCCTATGAGGTATTAAACTCAAGGGTCAGAAGCACCTGTAAATCACAGTTCTGATGTCCCTGCTGAAGAGTTCCTGACGGGCAGCAGCAGTGCGGAGGGCCCTGCCTGCCCGAACCCTTGCTTGGCTGCCTCGGTTTAGGCTGGGAAAGAGGCTGCTGTATGTACTCACCCTTTGACCTCTCAGATGAGCCTTAATTCCTTCTGACTTCTTAAGTTGTGCTGATTATTACATGTATTTTTGACCAAATCCTCTTTGACAAACATAACTATTGGAGCAAAGCCATTCAGATTTTCCTTGTAGCGTTGGTCTAAAGGTGTTCAGTACAACCGTTTGAGTAAGGAGAAGAGCTTTGAGGCTTTGTGCTCCCTGAAGTATTTGAATAAGCAGCATATTCTGGCTGAAATAATGTGCAGCAACCTGATTAAGGTGGTATATTTGCAATTAACCCCTAGTTGATAACTCCTGGTGCCAAGCAACCTCTTTTGAGCAGTGCTCTGTATAGTTAGTTCATGACCGCAAAAAATTGTTTTCTTGAAGTGTAGTTGTTTGAATATTGAAAATGAACTGCTCATCCCTGATAACCCCCCACCTCTCAGGATCTTACCAAAACAGTGAAAAGTAACTTTGCTTGGAGGATCGCTTTGGCTGTGTTCAGAATCCTCCCTGGAGCTTGTTGCTGCAGTATCAATGCATCAGATGAATCGATGCTGTTGGTGCAATAATTTTAGGCAGAAGACAAAACCACTTCAAAGAGTATAATGACTTGAGAGTTTGTCAATAAGATGTCTTAATGTTTTTGACAACAGCCATTTTGTTGACACAGTGGGTGAGGAAGCCTGACATCATTTATTATGTCAAGTGAACAGATTTAGCTGCTGGTGAACCACATGGTAAATTACACTTTTCCCCCTTCCTGTTTGTTTGAGCTATCAATCCTGTTTTCCTTTTGGAAGATGGTGATTACTCCCCCCCCCCTCCAACTAAAAAGACAATTTCATTTTCTCAGGAAAGAGAGTGTAATTTCTGAAGCCCTCTGGAAGGAGTCTCTGAAGTGTCATTAATTCATATTTAGCAAACTAGTTGAATAAGATATCCCATCCCATTGCTACAAGAAAAAGGGAGATAGCTTATAGGAGATCCATGCTTATAAATAAAGCTACAATCTGTTTTACTGTGCGTGGCAAGTTGACAGCTAATTTAAAACATTTAAAGTTATGCAAAACCACTTAGAGTTGAAAAATATGTAAAGATATGTAAAGACACTAAGTATCTTGTTCACTCCTATAATAACAGAAAAATCATGTTTTGACTTGGGATTTTATCTTTAGAGCTCTTTGCAGAGAGGCTTTTTTCCATACCTGTGTGTGGGTTTGGTTTCTTCAGATGTTTTCCCTTCTTGTCTACTTAATCCTTATAAACTTTGGTAGTCTTTCATAATGATTAATATTATTCATACAGGGAAGTCCATAACGATTGTTGTTCATCAGTATTTGTCTTCAAACTTTGAAGTCTCCTAATTGCACGAAGATAGATACATTAAACAATTACCTAAATGCTCAAAAGAGAAAGAACAAAGGAAATGAGGAATGATGTAATCCCCGAGGGAATGGCGTTCCTCTCTCCAGGAGGAAGCCGTTCTCTTGAAGTTGGCACAACTATTGGGATGCTCAGCTGTCACTTTCTTCTCACATTTATTCTGAATGAACACAATCCATCCATCAGTGCTTAAGGAGTTTTCTAACAGTACATTGACCTTGAATGCGGCGCATTGATTTTCAGTAACGCATCGCAAATAGGGTCGTTACTGAGTCATCCAGCAGTGGATGTGATTGGGAACAGATTTCTGAAATTCCAATACTGTGCCACCTGCCTCCGATGATGGATCATTCTACTGTTCCCCATCAATCCTCACCTCCCCCTAAAAAATGTGACACCTGCATGAAATTTATCATTCTATACAATACAAGGCAAAACCCAAACTTACAGCGGGGGCTTTTCCACGGGCCCTGCTCCTCTTGCACGGTTTAGAGAGGTGCTCGTTGTGAAAGGGCAGGGTGCGATGGGGAAGGAGATGCAAGCACTATAGGGAATTAATTCTGCAACTGGGACTGAGCAATGGATAAAAACAGTCTGGATCTCGAGCTGTTAGAGGTTAACACTAGATCAATTAGGGTGATTGTTCTGTGGATTGCAGTGGACAAATATATACGAAAAAGGGCATTAGTGAAACTGGGGGGAGGAACAAACAGAAATTAACTGATGTTAAAGTAAAAATCAAACTGGGAAAGATTTTGTGTTCTTCTGAAATGCCTGACAGTCTCCCTGTGACAGGAAAGGGATCTTTCAAAATGATTCTCTAAAAGTACCATTGAAAGGAAGGTGCTTGGTTTCCTTCTGGAGTTTGGAAGGGTCAAGTGAAGTGATGGCTCCTATCCCCCATTATGCCTGTAAACGGAAGGGTCAGAACAAAAGCCTGGATCCTCTGAAATTTTTTAGGTCCTTGATGTCCACTGAAATCAAGAAGGATTTGGACACCCTTTAAATTTCAGGTTTATGACTTCTGCAGCAGTAAAGGGGGAGTAGTTTTTTTCCTTTTCTTGAAATTGGGGTTAGTTTTGGGTATGGTGGTTCCGTAACCACGCTGATGCATCAATGTTTGTTTTTTCGTATGAAATGGTTAAGAATTAACTGCTGAATTGAGCAGGCTGGGAGGAGAAATGGCCTGGTGGCTAGGAAAGTGGTGATTTTTACATTCTTCCTTATTTTACTCAGTTGCAGCTGATGCTAATAATCTGGAAAAGAACTCAATGAAGTAGACTGTTAATTTATTCTCTCTCTGCCTGTGGGTAGTTTTGCAGTGATTTTATTAAGAATATGTATAACATGTACTCCACAAGCAGAATAAAACCTGATGCCAGAATAGGAAACAACAGTCTGAAAATTAAATCAAGTTTGATAACATTTTCTTACTAGGCGTTATTGCTCCTCTCTAATGTCTAATTCCTAGTTAAATCAAGAGGGCCTTACTAGTGAAAGTACAATACAGTTAGGCTATTATGGAGCACTGCAGAAGGAGTTAGTATCTATTTTGCAACTGCTTTATACTAAACCACTCTTCTTGCTCCTCTTTAATACCAGCTTCGGTCTATCTACTGGTCACTGCAGTGGCACTGGATGTGTGAGCAAGTTCTCTGCATCTTTTGGGCTTTGCTTCAGGCTTGATCCAACCTTCTTTTGAGTGTGTGTGGTCAGTAATTGCTGGGCAGAAGAAGCCCTGAGCATGCACCCGGAGTCGGTGAGTGTGGACCCTGGAGCACTGGAGTCAGGTACTGCTTGTGAGCCCAGGTCTTACCAGGAGGGACATCCTGTTTGACACTGATGGATTGTTTCAGGAATGGACCCTAAGCATCATCGTCTAAATGGGGATGGTGAGAGGTCCTCCTTCTTCAAAGGATGGTAGCTTTTAGGCCACATATGAACAAGCTTTTCTTGACATTGCTGCAAATTCTGATGATTTTATGTATAAGTATATCCTTTCAACATCTTCGTAAGGTTGTCTTTGCTTCTTCTGGCCTACTAATGTTGTCCTCTTCCCCATCTTTTTTCTGAAAAAAAAAAAGTGAGTTATGTGACAGCTGCATACTCCAATTAAATATTAGGCCAGCCATCCAGCACCTTCAGGGATCACATGGCATATAGCTCCAATGCATCTTCTAGAAACAGTGCAGTCTCTATTTGAACAGGTAAATTGACCTCCACTCCTTGCTAAATCTCTCGATAAGCCAAAACTGTTTTAGTCACGAGAGAAGACAAAGAGAAAACACAGTCCTGCTGGTAGCGAGAGGAAAGAGGAGCCTGTGCTTCAGTCTCCTCTCAGCTCGGTTAGAAATGTCACATACAGCCGTGGACATCTCGCTCAGTCTCATCGGTAGAACTGGCATCCTAAAGAGTGCTGTTGTCAAATAGGTCGACTGGGGTTTAGCACCGAGCAGAGAATCAAAGATAAAGCACATCAGGGCAAGCAGACGTCATCGAAACGGGGCCCAGGATACTGGAGTCTCATCTGGATTTCAGAAACTACTGGAGGGAAGAGGGGAGCTTCAGAAGTTGGGGTTCACCTCTGTTTTGGACCAGCTCTGGGTTTTGGACCAAACCTCTTGCATAAACAGCTGTTTTCTGTGAGATGGCTGCTAGAGTCTCCCCTGCTTGGGCTGAGCGAGGCCGCAGGGGTAAGTGGGGAGGCCATTGCCCAGACTGAGAGCTGTTCCTCGTGTTTGTCCAGAGCGTGAGGGTTCTGGATGCTTGCTTCTGGGTTTGTCCTCACCTCTGGTTCAAATACAGGTTACTGTGCGTGCACTTCCCTGTAAGAATCACCTTTGAATTCTAGTAAATATATTATTAACTTAGTCTAATTATAAGTTAATTACCTGAGAGAACTCACTTTGACTGACCTGAGTATTAAAACTCATAGTTTATTGAAATAAAACCCTGAAGTATGTGCTGATGTCAGGCTCATCCATCTGGAGACTGTGCTGGGAGATAACTCGGTGAGAATTAGAGAACCGTTGTCGCTAAAGCCATCAGCGCTCTTCTCTCTGGTCAGCAGAGACGGAGGAACAAAGCCACGGAAGGGGGAGAAGATAGTGAGGTTGCATGGGTTTATTTTGAGCTAAGTATTTAACCTCCGAGTCTGACTACTGTAAAACCATATTTAGAATTGTAAAACAGATTATAATCATGCTTACTATTCATCTGGGATGCTGCGAGTTTCAATTTTTTATGTTACAGTGCTTTGACCTCCCCAGATAAGCATTGCTATAAATCTAAAAGATACAGATCATCAGACGAGCTCGTGGAAGATGCTTTATTTGAGATAGTTTGAATATACTTCTACACGTATTTCATGAAGACATGCATTTGTTTTAACTCTGGGTATCAGAATTATGTGAAAACAAATACAGTTGCTGTGCTAATATAAACCTGGGTTAGTTTTTCAGAAAGCAATTCATTGTCTGTGTATTTTTCCTAGGCACGTTTCACATATATCTCTGGTCACTCTAAACAAACAGCAGCATTTTCTCCCAGCAAAAATAAAAGCCATTAATACTGGAAGAATTAAGTTGATATCTGAACAATAAGTCTCATTTTTCAGGGCTGTACAAGTCAAGCAGTTGAATTGCCTCAAGTCTGAATGACTCTGCCAACCCACAAAAATGTAAAAGGTTTAAAGTGAAATTTTATTTGATTTTTTATCTAGTCCTACAAGTTGCACTGTGATGTCAAAGAGAGGCAGTGCTCACAGTTTACTTCTTGGTCTGCAAAGGAGTTTCATGTGCTGTGAATGTGTCTTAATATGCTAATACACTTTAATACATCTTAATACCCCAAGTACTACAGACTGATAGAATTTTCTTCTGTTTCTTGGGAGCTTCTTCCCCAAATCCACTGCAGCTCCAGCAGTGAGCGGAGATAATTACCAGACCTCTGTTACGCGTGTTCAGCTGCACAGACAGACAGTGCCTGAGCGGGAACCGAAAATCATGCTGGGTGTCAGGGTGCGAGGTGGGAAGGGGATAAATGCCCTCGGGAAGCCCCATCTCTCCTTACTGGGGCAAGGAGGAGAAACTACCGCTCGTGTCCATGGACGTGTCGGTGCCAATGCAAGAGCAAAGCTGTCTCAGAACACTTGCTGCCTGAGTTGGGCTGGTTTAAGCTCGGTGCATCTTCCCTGCTGTGCTTCCCTACTCACACTGGGTAAATCTTTGTTCCAGTGCCACTAGTTTAAAAGATGCTCCTTCTCATTTACATTATTGTGAGAGGGCAACCCAGCCTGGAGTTTTTGGCTATGAAAGGGTCTCATTTAAATTGAGGGTTAAAATAGGGAGTTAAAATGAGCCACTGTCACAGGTTTCTCATGTGTTACTGGGAGGCATCTGGAGCTGATGCTGCTGGAGACAGGATACTGCAGCCCATGAACTTCTGGGCTGGGCTGCTTTGCCCCCGTCATCATATGGAAAGGCTCTCATTCTCCAATTCCCAGGTCTCTGCGGCTGCACCTGGTTTCCCCTTCCTCTGTCTGCGTGTGTATTCAATAAATAGCAGCTTGTTTGTTCCACAAGTAAGCCTTTCATTTAAACTGAATTCACAGTTGTAAATATCAATTAAAAAATTGTCATTTACGTGTTAGGCAGCGTTCACTGCCAAGCACCCCAAGATCTTACCGTGTGCCTTACCGCAACCACGTTGGCAATTAGGCCATCAATCCTGAGAATTAACTTAGCAAGACATTCGTTATTCTTGGAAATTATAGTGCTCGTTTCTCTCTTTTGTATTTAAATGGTAGGGTTTTCAAGCATATTTTTATGGACCTAATTAATGCATGTGACAGGCTTCTGGTATAAGGTGGAAGAAATGACAATTAAACATCTCGGAATAAGCACATTCCAGAGGGGGCACAAGCAAGTCTTTATGCAGGGCACTGTGGGAGAAAGTGCTCAGCAACAAAGCAGCGATGTGTTTCCATTTGAAACAACAGGATTGGAGCAAAAAAGAGAAAATTAATTAGCATTTGTGAGGGAAGTTTGCAATAAGCCTCAATGTTTTGTAATCTTGCGGTTTTGTAGAGTAACTTTTGTGCTATTAAAAAAAAAAATTATTTCAAGTTGCTGCTTTGGACCCTGGAGATCAGGATGAGGTTAGTGGCAGTGACACTGGTTAGCCACCACATTTTGTTTTGGGTCTGAAGAGATGTCGCCTTGCTGACACATCAAATTCAAGATAGATTCAAGTTTTATCGCCATGCAAGTTTAAGCTTTTTTTTTTCCCCTATCTACTTCTGATGCACCTTGTTACATGGCTGAATTCTCTCTAGCTCTCACAGTGTAACCAGCCCATCACGTAACCAGTCCACCTTGCTGTGCAGGACTCTGCTCAGAAAAGAAAATGTAAATGAAACCAGAGCTAACATTAGTGGGAGCATTCATATTTCCAGACATGCCATCTCTGGAGGCTAACACTAGAGAGAAGATGATAACATAGTGCATAACAGACTATGACAGATTATACCCTCTCAGTCCCAGATTGTTATCCAATCATAGGAGAATAAATGGGAACAATATGTGATGTTTTAATAAAGCAGCCACCTGACTTACAGAACTCTGCAATGGTATATGGTCGCATAAAGAAGTAGCCAGGTATTCTTTCATGTATTTTGAGTACCCAGATAATGCCATCTGTCCAGGGCTTTTGCCTTTTTGAACGTTAGGCAGGGAATTGCTGGATACCATGGGGTTTACTGTGGAACTAATAGGAATAAGCTAATGGTTTTGTGGGATTTGTTAGGAAAACAAGTGCAAAGTCCAGGCTCTCTTAAGAGGCGATGTCCTTCCTGCCTCTGCCTTCAAGGGAGCATCACCATTGACTCAGCCCAGGTGATATCCACAGTTGGGCTTAGTCCAGCCAGGAGGTGAAATATCATCTCAAGCTGCTGTGGGCTGATAGGACCCAAAGCCAGGAAGTGTGTGTTTGCCTCCCTGTCATGCTCAGGTATTTCTGCAACCCTCCTTGTATCTGTTCAGCGATGAAGTTAGAACAGGCAGTGGTTAACTGCATTATCTCCCCATGAGCAGGCAACTGCAGTGCTCTCAAACTGTTTACACTCTGAGATAATTAATGGATTTAAACACAGGGAGCTCGGTGATACACACGCTTCCTGGCTGAGGCCCAGGCTGGCTCTAGCCTGGGTTCAAAGCTCACCCTGCGCCAGGAGAGCAGCGCTCGGGCACCCCAGGAACATGCCCTGGGCTCCCTGGCATGCCGGCGAGGGGCTGGGGCTCTGACGGTGCTCCTCTTCTCCCCCTTGGAAGGTTGTGCTGGGGGAGCTGGGCTTCATGCAAGGGTTCTCGCATGCTGCCGAGGTAGATCCAACACCCTCCCGATGATGAGCTCCACCAAGGATGAGGACTCCAGTGCTCTGGCTGGGTGATTGGGGTTTTTTTAGGTTACTGTACTGAAAGCTCACATCAGCAGGCATGGTACACAGAAAACAAAAGCAGCTTTTCATGGGGCTATGAGGCAAGTCTACATCTTGTTAATATCTGTATGGAGGTACAAGTAACAGTAACTTTTAGTACATGTATATACACACCAAGTTGTCACTTTCTTGGGATAAGATTGCGCCTATAAAATGATTAGTGTTCTACTGATTGTTTTAAAATAACTCAAGCAGCATCTGAATTTATTTACATACATGATACTGCCTTTCATAAACACAGCTGTATGCAGAATGCCAATTCAAAGATATTTTTGGAAGTTCATCCAACAGTTCAGCTAGGATAAAGGCAGCTCACTAACCTAATCTCGTTTTCTCTCCCCAGGGGCTATGGAGCTACCTACCTTATGGTAGCCACTGCCTCTTGTTTCTGTGCCCTGAAGGCCTAGAGCCATGAAGGGGCTCGGGAAGATTGACTGAGCCCATAGCGTCGCTGCTGCAAAGGTGTTGGAGGAACCGATTGCTACTGCTGAGCAGTAGCCACCACCCAGCATGCCTTAGCCTTTTCCTAAATGGCAGTCACGGCTGGCTAGCCCAGGACTCATGGTAGTGGAATGGGCAGTGGGGTCATACCTACGCTCCCTCCAGGAGTCCTGCTCCCGGCAGCTCCCAGCTTTGTTCACACCCTGCTCATCTGCTGACTTCATGCCGTGAGAGCTGGCGCTGAGTGACAGCAGAATTATGGATATAGGTCAAATTCCATTAAGACCACACCTTTAGCAGCACATATTCACCCTCTGGAATTTAATATTGCTCTTCGTTTAGCGATTTCCTTCTCCCCAGTTGTTTGCTTTTGAATTTAGTATAATATAAGTCATTATTTGAAGTAGGCTATTTAGAAAGCCCTGCACTGTTATTATTTAGTAAGCCAGAGTTACATTATCACTGGCTTCAATCTATGTTTGATGAAAAGATTTTTCCTATTTAAGAGGCAGAAAAAAAAAAAGCAAGTCTTTAATGGTTTTTGTACCTATTCCAAGATCATCAACATGCAGTATAATTAGAAAGTTCTTGTCTCGTTTAAAATCTTTTTTCTGTCTCATGGGACTTCAGCATTAAAAATGCAAGATTTATGTATATCATAATTATTTATTTGTAGTACAGCAGCACTTAGAGGTATCATTCAATCTTGGGGCCCCATTTATGTGAGACTCTGTATTGGCAATAGCTCTATTGAGTCAGACTAAGAAATCCCAAGCTGAAATTGTGCGAAGTATTGTACCAATATATTGCGGTGATCGCTGGCTGGAAGAATTTATATTTGAAGTAGTTAAGATGGGCAAATAGTTAAGACAGGAGAGAGGAAGGGTTGCTCACCTGAATATGTCAGATGAGGAATTGAAGCATATTGCGGTCTGAGACCAGATTTAGGTATGTAGAAAGTGTGAAGTTACAAACCTGAAGATTTTTGCCAATCAGGTCCTTGAGAGGATTTACCTTTCTTGCGTCGGGGTGCTGGTCTCTGAAGGTGGGAGTCTAGAGCCTTCTGCCATGCTTCCAACTGGAAAACCATGGCTAAGATTTCTGTTGCCTGCTTTTGTTTACTGTGAATTTTGTAGGTCTGTGGTCTGGCTCCATAGAAAAAGACAATGATTTCCTGGCTAATCAAACCTGTATTAAGCCTAGAAGGAATCCGTGTCACCAGGCATCCTTCCAGACCATTTTGAAGTCTAAATACTAACAAGACTTATTACACCCCTGTGCTTCATTCTCTTTCTTGGCGTACTGAGCGTAGCATGTGACACTCTTTGATTATTCAGGCTATTTGCTCTTCATATTTTACATTTTTGAGTTAGGGTAATTCTTGGAAGACAGGAAAAAAACCCGTTTTTGTAGAGACTGCTATGCAAAAGGCAGCTTTTTGAACCATTGCTAGGAATACAAAGGAATTAGTAAGTTGGAGAGGTTAATTTTTTGGCTCGTTGACAAAATTAGAAGTAGACACTCAGGGACAAGTAGTCCCAAGATTTATCTGTTTAAGATCTTCCCAAAGAGCTGGTAACTGACCAAGAGTCAAGGGACAGCTGCCTTCTGTTAAGTGCAGGACTTGGCCTAGCGGGTGCAGGCACAGAGCAGAGTAAGCTTAACAGGTCAGCTGGGAAAGGGGAATGCTCACTGGCTTGGTGAAGTCCCTGGAGCTACATAAAGTCTGTATCCATATGAAAGTAAGTCCTTCTTCATGAAAAATCAACTCCAGAAAGCAAGAGGGGGTGGGAATCTAACCATATGTAGTTTACAAATGTCACGTTAACGTTTTGGCCTGGGTTGGTCCCTCGAATGCTTTTATTTTAACAAAGTGAAGTCCCAGAAGCTGTCGGGGTGAATAGCGAATTGAGTCGCTTTTCTGATTCACGTATGGCTTTTGGAATTCAGAGGCAGATGTCTAAATTAATATATGTATGTGTTCCTTGTATTAACAATCCCATGAAACTGTGCTGCCCTTCCCACCCGCCCCCCTCTCCAGAAATATATCCTATCATTAGCTGCTATCTGGAATCGACAGCGGAGTAATTTGAACTGTGGCTCTCAAGGGCCTCCTCCTCTACTTCCTGCTCTAGGAATAAGGTGTGTATTGATTAGATATCAGGCTGTAATTGGGCTCCAATCTCTCTGCCTCAAGATATATGATGGAGATGACAGGAAACAGATACCCTGTTGCTACTTGTAAATAGTCTGGTTGAACAAAATGGTTTGTAACCACTTCAGTGCCATAGTCTTTTATTACCAGAATGGGGTTGCTTTATCACTGACTTTGATGGCTTTTTGAAGGGAAATAATATCTTTCTTTCTGAAGGAGCTAAAATAATTTTAAACAAACTGAATTCCTTTTTCAGGACCAAAAATAATTATCTAATAGCGCACAGCTTGGTATAGTTACACTGTGAGCATGTCACAGACATAAAATTAATTAAGTCCATAACCCCAATCTGGCATCCACAGACTAAAAAAAAAAAAAGATGGTTTTTAGGATGAAGATGTTGAAGGTGTTTGTGGTAGTTGAAGATCTGGAACTATTCATGGCTTATCTCTTCCAAGATGTTCTCTCTTCTACACCAAATGCACCGGGCTAAATCTGAGTCGGCTGAAAATGAACGTGTGGAGTAGTGCAGAAGTCGTGCTTCAACAGGACACAAAAGCAACTGCTCACAAATTGTTTTGAGTGAAGATATGAACAGTCTATCCAAACTTCACGTTAAATCCAAGGTTGTGGTCTTATAAGGATATTCTGATTGTGGGGGTGATTGTCCCACAGCTGGAGAGAAATGCAGATTTTACCATTCATACAGAGACTTGGGGAAAAAAAATCCAAAATGCACAGACCAAGGGTAAAAACACATGGCCTTTTGAGAAGTAACAGACTTGGGTTTGTTTTCTGAACTTATCTTTTGGGCTTTTTTTTTTTAATCCTACAGAAGAGAATCCAGAGTAGACAATCAGTTTATTCTGATCAGTGATTTATCTGTGAGATTCCTAGAGCCTTGTGTGAAGGTTTCGAAGCTGTGGACCAAAGTATCTAATGTGTTGCAATAATATATTTAGCACATGATAAGGCAAACCACAGAGAAAATTGAGAGGGGGGAGGCACATTCCCTGGCTGAGAAGTTATTGAATGTTTAAAGCTTGGGAACAGATAGTTCAGAGAGAAGTAGATTTCAATGACTTCCACTCTGTAAATAAATTGCGAAATCTAATGCTCTAGTACTTCATTTCTCTCTTTCAAGCATATTTTGGATGGCATTTGTATTACATTTATACCCCAAACATAGTTTGATTTTGCATACGAGACATTTATATTCTGCTGCTCCTCAGAGTGACCTTAATGTGATTTATTGACAGAGGGAGGTAGAGCTATTCTTCGAGCAATAGCAGAAGGGAGAAGAAGAAAATATATTTGTAGTTTTTAATAAGATCTACCATGCATATATTATCTATGCTGCATGTTACATGATTTTCTGTTGTTTAGAGCTGTAATTTTCTGCTTTCCTTTCTGTGCCTTTCTTATTTGCCCCAGTATTGCACCAGTGTAACTCCACATGCTTCATCTGACTTTGCACTGTTGAATACAGTAAGAAAACAGTGATGTGGTCTTTCTGTCCCTTCCCTCTCCCGTGTGCCCTATCTTCCCTATTGATACAGTACATTTAAATCACATAATATGCATCCTAACCAAACCTCTGAAAGGCCAAATTCTTTGGCTTTCAGTCAAAAAAGCAAGGAAAAATATCTCTCTGTGATTGATCTTTGCAGTAGGGTTAGCCTTGTTTATGAGACTGGTCAGAGCCGTCCCTATGAGTTCAGTGCTCTGCTTTTAGATCTGAGGAGTTAGCGTAAGAAAATCGATATGAGTAACACTGAAGTAGGAAGTAATGAACGGAAGGAAAAGCTTTTAGCAGTAATCTGCTCGGATCTCAAAACAAGGTGCCTAACCACAGCGAGGTAACGGGTCTGCAGGGCTTGACACACATGGACAGGCTGAGCAGATGCTGTCACGTTCCAGCTTCTAACGTTCCCCTGCTTTCTCAGATGGATGCCTCTGAGTTGAAGCACAGTGAAGGTGTGTAAATGGACCGAGTTGAGGGTCCTGACTCATATTTGCAGGTGAGCTGATGGAGATGCCTGAAGTTGTCACTGGCCACCCTGATGCTCTCCTGATGTCACTAAGTACCATGTGTAACTCCTACACATCAAACCACTTAGTTTCAACTGTCAGGGTTCCAGGGTTGTGTGTTTCAGCCCTGCAGCCTGTGCCCCAGTCTTCCTCCCTCTGCTGCTCCCCACAAAAATTCCAACAGAAATCCATCAGAGAAGGTTTGGCTGGGGCATTACTTTGATTTCATGTGTTTATAGCACTGTCAAACAAAAAGGAGGCAAGACAAGATCCACTTCATCACATAACTAACCATAAAAGGTTAACGTTTCATACTCACTCGTGGTGTACTTGGGTGCCTGAAACAGGGACCAGGGAGTGAACCGTTCTGTGGGCTCATGGGCTTGGGATCTTTCCTCTAAACTGCTCTTCAGGCTATGGCTTGCTTTGGGATAATGTGGGTTTTCTTTTACTAGGACCAAGTGGAAGGGGCAATGCAGCCATGTTAAACACACGTGTGCATGCAGACGTAGCCGGGCAAGCATGCGTACCTGTGTTCCTCAGAGAAAGCAGGAATAAGTCTCTGTGCATTATCAAAATGCTGGCACCAGGGCAGTGTCTTCAGAAACCCCGTTTGGATCGCAGAAAGGCTGGGGCAGATCTATGGAGAGAACATAATATGAAACTTGAAACATGGGAATTTATGGATGTCAAGGTTAATTCCCAGGCTTATAAATTATGGAAATCATGATGAATACAAGCTTGGTTTAAAAAAAAAAAAAGGCAAGTCTTTCATTTCTGTTTGGAGTTGTGGAATTCGAGATTCTCGCTTGCTCTTTGCCCTGATGCTAACAGTATTTCTAAATGGCAAACAAAGCTGCATTACGCTATATTAATTACTCTTAATTTGTCCCATTTCACTTCTTTGTCTGCAGGCAATTTCAGACAGTCAGCAGGCCAGTCAATTAGAGACCAGTAGAATACACATTTTATTAGGAAGGATCAACTAGGTGCTGTCAATATAGGATGTACTTACCCTGTAGAACACATCTCTGCAGCCTGGTGCTGTCCCAGGCTAGCTCCGGGCGCTGGGCATGAGCCAGCTTTGGTCAGGAAGCCATTTAGACACAT
The DNA here is from genome assembly GCF_000690775.1 of Eurypyga helias. Lineage (NCBI taxonomy): Eukaryota > Metazoa > Chordata > Aves > Eurypygiformes > Eurypygidae > Eurypyga > Eurypyga helias. The sequence goes on along the minus strand of NW_010232872.1, from coordinate 34,837 downwards.
TAGGGTGTGAATGTTTGCAGGAAAAAGTTTTGCCTCGTAGGAGGATTTATCTGCATCTTCTCAGCCTTATGCTAACGTGGCTCTGTGCCTTCCAGACTGGAGCTGACTGAAGCTCTGGTGATGTGGAGTCTGGGCAGTTCCTGCCGTGTGCCTGACTCTGTCTGACTGCAGGCAGGGCTGTAATTCTTCCCTTGCAAACACTGATCTTCCAGAATAGGTCCCTTGGCTTCATCTCTTCTTGTCATGCAAATCAAGCTGAAATCAGCAGAATTAGGTAAATGTAGATGAGATGAGTAAGCCAGCACTCTTGATCCATTAGGACTGCTCACTTGAGTTAGGACGATAGATATGAGCAAGGATTTGCAAGATAGGGCCTTTAATCACGAGAAACCCACATGGAAAATCTGCTTAATCGGGAAGTCTCCCAGGGAACTGGCTGAATAGCCAGTGATTCTAAATAGCTTTGATTGATTCTTAATGGGGACAATAATTCTGTTTAATGGGAATATCTTCAGATGATTTAATGTTGCTTTGGGCGTTTTTATATATCTTGGTCTTACGCCGGTCTTGTTTGTTTGCTTTTCTACCAGGAGTATTTGATGGTTTTAATGCTGTGATATATGCAGGAGGGGCAAGTGTTGGGGCACCCCTGCCAGTTCCTGGCTGTTGGCTTGCTCTGTTCATATCAATTACACACGTCGGGTTGCCTTGCTGAGTGCTGCAAAGTTGCGACTGGCTTTGGAATGCCAAAGTCTGCAGTCTTTCATCTGTGCAGAAAGTGGCTTCGCCGAACTGCATCAGCCTACACAGCATTCCCAGGGCATCGGCAGCAAACACGGCGTGGAGCGGGCGCTTTCTCGTCACGGGGAATTCCTGCTAGTGGGGCTGGGCAGTGGGATGCACAGCTGTCTTGGGTCAAATCAACGAATGGGAAGTGGAAAGCCATTTGGGTGAGGTACCATGCTTGGTACCCCTAAACTAAACAAATGAGACAGCAAATCACAGAACAGAATCCAACGTTTTTGGCCTTTTTTCTCTCAACACATCACAAGTATCTCATCATGTGATGGGTGTTGTGTGCATCTCTCAAAAGCCAGCTGTGTCAGGAGAGATCAGAAGAAATTAAACTGATGCAAAGAGGAGTAAGCGGTCCAGGTACAGTGAGTAGATTTACTGTCTTGGAAGCAAATTGCATTCAGTGCACATGCCCAGTGCTCTGGAGGCATGTTTTGTCTTTGAAATTTGGCTGTGAATTTGCAGATGCCCTGGCCTTTTGTAAAAACTGCTAAAACAAAAATCCCAGAGCTACTTCCATTTTGCAGATGCTCTGATCTCACCCGCAGCCCAAAGTTCAACTTCCCCAACTGTTATCAAATTTCCTTATTTTATCATCTTGTCACGGAAATGCTGTGATGTTAGCTAGTGAAAGCACAGCACCATTAAAGGAAAAGAAGTTTCTCACCATTCATCCTTCCCCTGCTGTCGGTTTCTTAATTTAAGAACCAGTCCTTGTGTCCATTATTGCGCTGTATTGCTTCAGGACGTAATGGTGGGAGGGAGGAGCCCCAAGGATAGGACACATTGATGAAGTTCCTCTGTCAGATGCCAGGTTTTGGCTGGGTTCTTGGAAAATTTTGCTCTCTTTCTATTAACCGATGTGTAATTCAGAGTAGGGAGATACTGTGTGCTGCTTCCTGACCTTTGCAAACATTAAATCATGAAACTATCTGATTTATTGAATTTCTCCTCCCTCCTCAAAATGTTGCCAAAGTGGTCATGACCACAATAAGTGAACTGAAGTGACTTTGGTATTTGTATCATATATAAAATGTTTATTTTGGGACGTAGTTTGTGAAAATATTAATGTGAGAGAGTTTTGGCCAGAATGAAGCTTATAAAGAAGTAACATTTAATCATTAGAACCTGAACTGCACTCAGGCTGAACAGTGGTGTTCAAGATGACTTCTTGAATCAATTTATTCTATTTCTGGTATTAAGCTTCAACCTGGCAGGGTCCTAGGGCTGTCCATAGTTCTGTGGATAGTACTATGTCAGTGTGCTCCGAAGTGCTGTCTGTAGCATTCTGCATTGGATTTATTGGAAAGTACTAACCTTAAAAATAACTAGGGAGGGTTTTTTGTTCTCTCGGCTTTAATTAGGCAATAGCATATTTTGGAAGAATGATGCTGATCTTGGTTTTGCAGTAGACCATTAACATGTTTCTTCAATACTGAATACCTTGAGGGAGGCAGAAACTTGAATTAGAATATTATCAATTATCTCCCTATTGGGTAAAGTCCATCTGAGTGTCTATCATACATTCTCTGGTCTTGTAAGATATTAGCTGTTCTGGTTACAACAGGGCCTTTCATATAAAACGTGCTTAATTTTGCTTCCAGACCTGTTGTGCCAGGGCCTGGCATATAGACTTCACACAGCAATTTGGTCTTCCTCTTCAAAAGAAAATATATGCTGAAATTGGAATCTGATTTCTTCTGAAAGTCCTTCAGGCACTCGTAGAGATGGACATGGCAAACGTACAGGGTCTGTGTGCAGTTCAGAACTGCGATAAATGGGGTGTTAGCACCAGTCATATGTGATTTTCTTCTCTTTTGCTATCCAGTGGATTCCAAAGGACTGTTTGGGTTTTGATTAGATTTTAAAAGTTTGGCTTCTTGGTTGCTGGATTTTTGTAGCCCCTCTTCCCCGCAGTGAGTGTATTTATGTGTTCATGCTGCTCTTCAGCAAGAGCAGTGTTTCCTGCTGGGGCGGGAGGGGACCGGAGCAGGTTATCAGTGTGTGGTACTGCAGGCCCTCGACATGTTCCTGGGGGTACCATGGCATAGCGACAGTCGTGTTTGGATTTGGTAAATGGGAACTGGGAAGGCTGCATCTATTTGTAGGTCAAGTAAGGTTATGCGTTGCCTGGAGTGACTTTCTTTTGCACAAGCATTGGATCATCCATATTCTGAGGCTTAGCTCTTCTTTTTCACCCTAAAAAACCTCTCTCCATTAGCCTTTTTGGAAAATGATAATGTCACTGAGGTCATTGTGGAATTAGATGTTGGGCAAACCACTGGATATTTTGTTAAATAAAATGGTCCTTGCCAATATTTTGCAATCAGTCCTTTAAGTTTAAACCACATCTTAAAGTTAAAATGTGTCTGTGTCTATGGATAGATAAACTTCTGTGTGTATACAGTAAGGCCTAAACCCCTCATTAATTATAGTTCTTTTTTTCATCGCAGAGATCTTTAAAATAGATAAACATCAGTTCTGAGGTCTGAACTGGAGGGTGAAAAAGTTGATGTGCTTTTAAGATACTTAGAAGGAGACATATACAAGGAGCTGGCTATTTCTTAGCAAGAAAAATGCCTTTGAAAATCTTTCCATAGTTCAGGTAACTTCTTCAAAACCACATCTGCTAGGGATCTAATCTCTGTGTTCAATAACATCGCCATTAAACATTAGCCCGTCACAAACAGCATGTTTATCATTTTAACATTACTTTTCAGGATCAGGTTTAAATTATGGTCTGTAACAACTGTGTAGGTCCTGATCTTTCTTCTATTTTTTTTCTTAAGAAAGCTGTATTTGCTTTCTATAAAACGAATATTTAATACCAAGTGAAAAAATGTGTCGCAAATGGTCCTTGTTGACTCTAGTGCTTTGTCATAGACCCTTGCACAACGCCAGCTTGCCTCTTACTTAGAAGGAGGAGGAAAACGTTCACCTTGTCTCTGTTGCAGAGGTATGAAGCATCCTGAGCTTTTCTGGAACTTTGTCATCTGCAGCTTGCTCTCTTCTTAATAATACCTCCTCCTTGGTACCATATCTTGCTGTCGAAGGGAGCTGGAAAACAGTTTTCTCCTTTTCTGATCACAATAAGCCATATCAAATGTTTCATTGAGGCAGACCCATTACAAGTTCGTTCTGGGACTCTCTTACCTACCAGACTTAGCAGTGAGAGCTTTAGATTGCCAGAAAAAAATGAAAATAACCCCTCCTAGTTCAGTAAGGGTTTTTTAAAACACTTTTTAAAGTGTTCAAAGTCAATTCTTCAGTTTGCTGGGTTTTGGTGGTGTTTTTGGGGGGTTTTTTTGGTTTTTGTTTTTTGTTGTTTGTTTGGTTTTTTGGTATTTAAAAGCTTTCAGGTAATTTTCTGCCAGTTTAGCTACTCCCTGTACTGCAGCTGCTTTCTCCGATTCCCCAGGTGCCGGGCTGCGGAGCCTTGAGTGTTCTCACCTCCTCATTCTGTGTGTGTTGGCTGTGTAATGAATGGATTGCAAAGGCAAACGCAGATCTCCACAGCATTTATAGCAGTGAAGTACTCTGAACTCATCCGTAGAAGGTGCCGTAGCCACAGCTGTGCAGGGGGGTGGGTTTGCACCCCTTGCCCAAACCTTGCCCACACGCATTCTCGGGCAGATCTCTGAGATGGTTTCAAGGCTCTTGCTTCCTATGAAAGACATGCAAGTCCTCCTGTGAGTACCAGGCCTTAAAACATGTTTCAAATTGAGGCTTCAAAATGAATAATTAATTTTTGGCAATTCTGGTTACGCATTTCTCACTTCAGAGAAAACAAACCTTCATGAAGAAGGTCTGAGGATCATCAAGGTCTTGGCAAGCGAGACATTTACAAACAAACGTCTTTAAAATTGAAAGCTTGTTTAGTGGCAAGAACCATTATTTCTTTATCTCTGGTTGTTCCTTTCTTTACTAAGATACTGCTTTCCTGTGTCCTGTAAAGTTCCTCATCCTGCTAGCAGAAGAGGGGAAAAAGAGCGAAACTGCATGGACATATTGCCATTGTGGTTTCCTATTAACTTTTTGCTGATTCCTGCTTACTGATGTGCTTTACTGTTCTGTTACGCTTTCCAGCAGCAGTGTGTCTCTGCAGCACTAAAACTTCCCGCTCGCTGTTCGCTGCTGTTGTCTTCATCGTGTAAAATAGCCTCCTTAGGCTCGCAAGAACAACGGGGCCAGTTATTTTAATCAAATGATGTTTTTCAGGATCTGGAATGGTTGCAATATCAGCCTCTGCTCTGACCCCTAAAGCAAAATCACTTCCATTCACATTATTATCCTTCGGTGTGTGGGAAACGGCCAGGGTCTGAATATTCTTTTTTATCCTCCCTCCATATTTTTTTCTTTCTGTACTTGCTCAGTTCCTGTTGAAAATGCATCCAACCTATAAAGGAACAGCCTCCTCTGTGTTCATTCCCCAAGCATTCTCCAAATATTCACATACTTAAAATACCGTTTTCTTCCTTATTTTTTCAATTCTTTATTTGTTTACACTCAAAAGCTTCTTTGTAGCTGCCTACACTTGAGCTGGGAAAACATATAGTCTAGTCCTCCTTTATTTAAATGTGCAGTAGATTGTTAATATCTTTGTTACCAGATACTGCGAGCTTTATTGAGGACAAACCCATGTGCCCAGTGAAATTGTACAACATGAATGTCCCCAAATGTATGCAATGTTCTTCAGATTAATTGGATTCCATGGAGCATATTCCCATCACAGTGTACAGAGGTTTCAAACATACAACTCGCATTAATGTTAATGAGTCATGTGTGTAAATCCCAGCACTTCTAGAGAGGAAAGCATGCTTCAAATGAAACCACTGTCCCACCTTAGTGCGGGCTGTTAGGAACAGTGATTACAGTTTTCTCCTATGGATGGGAAGGGAACAAGTGCTACCAAGTCACCGCTTTAAAACACGCTGTGTAGCTAACGTTGCTGGAGAAAAAACCTGCCCTGAACTGCATAAATGACTTGCTACTGGAAATCTTGCTGTGTCATGTTAAAAAGTGAAGTATACCTGTTCAACAGCCAGCCTTAAAGTAATATAAATGAGCATGAAACAGCACTCTTTAGCAGAAGGAAAGGATCATCAACTTTCTTGGTAGCACGCATCCTATCTTGGTGAATTTGAAATTATACATATACATAACCAGGACATGTGTTCATGGGTAAGAGTCCTACTGGCTTCTCACTGTGGGCTGTTTAATTACACTTTTCCTCAACCAAAACAATAGCTTTGGTGGCAATTTTATTTCCAGGTATTATTTGGCAATAGTTAACAATACAGTTCTTCCACAGTGCTGGAAATGCAGTAGGCATGGCATGCTGGAACTCAAACTATTTACTCTGGACCATAAATAGATAAGTAGAGAAATTGTGCTCTGAGATGGCTGAGGAAGTTCTGGATTATTGTATGTCAGTCTTTTCAGATTTGTTAATTAACATGTGTATGTTTCAGTTAAGTAGTCATTTGTAGACCAGTCATTAAGGGAATGAGTAACAATTGTACCTTTGTTGTGGGATCATAGCAAACACAATTATGGCACGATTAAGCATCTGAACTTGAGCTACTGAGACTTTAAGGTAGTTTGAGGGTCTCTGTCTTATGTAGCTGAGGTGTGTGCCATAATCACAGCTTTATACTTTCAATATGCCGTTTTTTGGTTGCATAGTAAGACACAAGCTTTCATCAATAATCTGGTCGAGTAATGATTACTGTGTTCAGAGGTCTCTGGTGGAAGAACTCCTTCACTTTAAAGTCATGTGCTCCGTAGGAGGAAAAGCACTATGGTGGGGGAATAAAACTGGCATTGACAGCTTAGGTCTCCAGTCATGTACTGAGTTTGGGATTTGAGTTACATCCAACGCTGGCCCGTACTGGAAACATCACAGCAACTTTCTGGGGGACAGTTGGGAAGGTGCTTGGGTTTGTGGAAGTTTCGCCCTGTTTCCCATCAGACAGCAAGGGTTTATGTTCAGAAGCATGCAAGGTCTGTACCTTGCTTGATTGTTTGAGATACAGGGAGTGGTTTGCATGCTCTGCTCACATGGCCTATTTTGAGTCTTGCCAGATTGTAAGCTTATTTACGAGTCAGTTGGTTGTGTTCTGAGTAGATGAACTGTTGGAATGAATTGACGAAGTAGGATGGCTTTGTGGTATGGGACAGATACTGATAACTTTGAGCATGGATTTTTTTCAGATGAAATGATAAAAAGTGTATGGCTATAGAAGGTGATGTGACACTTAGTGCTGTTGCAATGCTTCCTGTGCCGAACTTGTCTTGACGTCCTACAGAGCTGGATTCTGGTTATTCGAGATTTAACACAATACCTTTTGCATTTAGTGTCATGCTTAGGTATGAAAATGCAAGGGATGGACAGCAACAGTAAAATAATGGGAATAAGTGAGTCTGAGAGCATTGTACAAGGATGAGGCTAAAACCGATGGTGAGCTGAAATGAAACGATGGGTAGGGAAAAAATTGGGGTCAAGCGTGGAAAGACTCTTCGGAGACCTAGTGCCAGTAGGTGGGCTACTGTTTTAGGTGAATATCTTTGTCTTCCTACAGTCTGCATGAGCCAGGTGTTCAAACCAGGGGTTGTTTGTTACATGACTTGTGCCATGAGGAGCTGTGCCTTTGAAATCCTGCTATGGAGTGAGGAGAGCAGATTTCTGACATCACAGAGATTCCCATGGAAATGAATTTTGTAGTCTCAAGGGTAGGATTATGTTTTGCTTGCAACAGGATGCACTGACCTGGGAAGGAGAAATGCTTTACATAGCAAGAGCAAAAGTAACTGCTAATGAAAATTACAGCCTGTTTCTATATTCCTCACTTGCTCCTGTAGGAAAATACTACTGTAATGTTGTGTAATCATAGGATAGCTTTTATATTCCTAAAGCAACCAGGCCACAAACAAAAGGGACAGAAAGGGGATAATTGTGTGACATAACTGGATATGGCAATAGGCCACACTGTTTGATTCTGCTGCAAAAATCCCAAATTCCTTGTGTGGAAGATTACTGTGGAAGGGAGAAGCAACAGCATTGGTAGGTTTACATGGCATATACGTTGGAGAGGCTGAGAAGCAGAGCACAAAATGCACCTTGAAAAGGCCCTTGATGTTTGTTTCAGAAGAAACACTCAACCTCCTGACTCTTTCTTCAGTCAAATACATAGGGGAAAATAGTTTATCTAACAGATCCATGAGCTGGGGTTGTTGGGTGGGCTGTCTAAGGGCCTTTAATCTCTACAAATATTTCAGCTGATTGTCCAAATTTGAGTCTCTTTGGTCAGTGCTGGACCTTTTCCAGGTACTCCGTTTCATCCTCCAACTTCGTGGTTTTCAGCCCATTCCTCTGGTGCTGGCAGTCCCCTTTTCCTCAGAACAAGGCCACGCAGACAAACAGATCTGCTGGTTTGTACAATCATATGTTCAGAGAAGCATTCAGAGGTTGGGAGATGCTTATCACTGATCACGTGTCAACATCTTCAGAGCTCATCTAGGTATGAGCAAACTGTTGCTCAAATAAAGCTCAATTCCTTCCTGCTTATTCAGTGCTTCCCTTATTATGCCAATTTGCAAGCTCTCTGTCTGCAGCATCATCTTTCTTACCCTGGCTTCACTACAACCTACTGATTCATTTACATCTGAAAACAGCCACCTCTGTTGCCTGAGTGTGAGAGAAACTAATTTAACCCCATGCTCAACGCATGTGGAAACTGGAGTGTTTATGTAGTCTTTGCCTTTCCCCTTCTATTCCTTCTGTACCATCAGGCTTTTTACTCACTTCTGCTTTTACCATTTTCACATTTGAAAAGGGTGGAAACTTTTTTTTTTCCTCCACCATCTTTTCTCATGAATCTTTTCTCTGCATCTTATCGGCGATTGATTTGTATGCATGAGTCATGGCAAAAATTCAACGCCTCATCTGCCTAACCATCCATCTCCTTTCTGACCTGTCTCCCAGTCCTGCCGTGCAAGTGTCATACTTGACTCATCTCTTCTTTGTGTTGCTTCATCGCCCGTGTCCAGGAGTCCTGTTGAAACACTTCGTTGACTCAGGATTAATTTGGTAGATTGAGGGTTCACTGGTACTTTCCATTAAGTTGGACTGTTCCAAGAACTCAGTCTTTCTTCAGCCTCTGTCCATCAGATAGTGTATCTCACTAGTGTTAAACTGGGAAGAGGTTAATTGAGGTGGTTTGAATGATTTGCCCGGAGGCCAGGAAGGACACTGCACAGGGCCAGATTGTGCCAGAGCATTTGGTTTGAGTGGAAGGCACCAAATTATTTTCCTTCCCTTCACTGGTTTGGCACACAGTCATCCAGAGTGAGCATGTCCCTGTAGTTCAGCCGGATACAGTTGTTCCCTCTGAGCGTCCTTGCACAGACCGTGAGCAAAGACATCTGGAAGAGCAGGGGTGGGCTCACAAACAGTTGCCCGGTATCAGTGGTGGTTCCACAGGTACAGTTCTCAGCAGCGAGTTAGTGCTTCTGCGTATTTTAAGGTAAAATATTAGCCTAGTTTCAGCTTGTACGTGGCTGGAGTCAAAAATTGAAATGTGAACGCTGAGCAACGTTCAGCGAGCAAAACCTGGACAAAAAGGCTGTGTTCTTGGCCACAGCTTGCTACAGAATTTTATTCTTATTGGCACTGACCAGCACTTGTACTCTTCAACACGTCACCTGTTTGTGGAGAAACGTTGACCATTGCGCTGAAGGATGGCTCAGCTTTATTCCTTTTCATCTGTCTTTGTCTGAGCTCCCATTGCTAGGAGTTATGCTTGGGAAAACTGCTTGCTTGTTTTCCTAAAAAAAAAAAAAAGGGGGGGTGGGAGGGGAGGGGGTAAAAGGACTTGTGAGCCTAGGGTGAACTTAATTAACATTGCTGGAGGGGCAGCAATAAAGTACTTAACGGGGCTATAGTAAACCTTGCAAGACATGAACAAGTCAAAATATTATTGACGTATTCAATTATTCGTAGTTGTGGGGGTTTCGTTTTCTCTGACGACTCCTGAAAATAATAACGCACTTGAAAGTTCCGCTTTCGTTGGCTGACCCCGCGCGCTCGCAGCGGCACGGTGTGTCACCCCGGGAGGGAGCTGAGCCGGAGCCAGCGCGGGGCCGGGAGCGCTGAGAAAGCAGTACGCGCGGTCCTTCGGGTGGGGGGGAGCAGCTCGCATTCATCTCTAGGGGCTCTTCCTGCCTGGCCTGTATTATTTATTTTACTATTATTAGCATTTCTGAGACACCAATCGCTATGGTAACTGGGTGCCTGTAATAACTTTGCATTTATGTGATTCTTTTTGCCAACGGTTTCTCTATACTTCGCGGTTACTAATTACCTTCCCCCCGCGCGCGTGGCCTGTTGTGCTCTCTGGGTTGTTGCCTTACAGATGTGAAAACTAAAGTGCCGAGGGGTTAAGGGATGGGTCTGTTTGCTCCTGGACCAGCCTCTCAGCAATAAACCTGCATTCCAGCTTCCTCCCCTGCTTCCTAGGGGTGGTCTGGTGGGAGGTGTCCCTGCCCGTGGCAGGGGGGGGGGAACAACTGGGCTTTAAGGTCCCTTCTGACCCAAACCGTTCTGTGATTCTATGCATTGCGTTCGTTGGCTGACCCCGCGCGCTCGCAGCGGCACGGTGTGTCACCCCGGGAGGGAGCTGAGCCGGAGCCAGCGCGGGGCCGGGAGCGCTGAGAAAGCAGTACGCGCGGTCCTTCGGGTGGGGGGGAGCAGCTCGCATTCATCTCTAGGGGCTCTTCCTGCCTGGCCTGTATTATTTATTTTACTATTATTAGCATTTCTGAGACACCAATCGCTATGGTAACTGGGTGCCTGTAATAACTTTGCATTTATGTGATTCTTTTTGCCAACGGTTTCTCTATACTTCGCGGTTACTAATTACCTTCCCCCCGCGCGCGTGGCCTGTTGTGCTCTCTGGGTTGTTGCCTTACAGATGTGAAAACTAAAGTGCCGAGGGGTTAAGGGATGGGTCTGGATGGGTCTGCTTGCTCCTGGACCAGCCTCTCAGCAATAAACCTGCATTCCAGCTTCCTCCCCTGCTTCCTAGGGGTGGTCTGGTGGGAGGTGTCCCTGCCCGTGGCAGGGGGGTTGAACCGGATGGGCTTTAAGGTCCCTTCTGACCCAAACCGTTCTGTGATTCTATGCATTGCATTAGGGGGGAGAGGGGGTGGAGCATCGGGGAGAACTCCCATCGCAGGGCAGCTTATCTCATTGTAGAACCGTAGAATTGTTCTGGTTGGAAAAGACCTTTAAGATCGAGTCCAACTGTCAACCCGGTACAGCCAAACCCACCCTAAACCATGTCCCTAAGCCCTACATCAGCTCATCTCTGAATACCTGCAATATACCTGCATTTTGTTTTCAGCAGTGGTCGGGACTGTGGTTGCAGTCAGTCACTGTCTCAGTGGTGTCAGTTTTAATCCTTTTAAATACTACTCTTTTTAAGATCATCTTAGCTCGGGGGCCACACGGAGGGTGAATGGCAGGAAGCCTGTGAGCTCTGGGGTTGGGGGGGGGAATACAGGGCCTGCAGCAGTGCCACTGTGCGCATCACGGGAAGAATTATGGTTGATTTTTGCATATATCTATAACATCTGTGTGGCTAATAAAATTGACGGAGTTTGTCATAATCAGCCTGTACTCTCCAGTGAGAGAATTATGTCTGAGCATTTGGAAATCTCATGCACAGGCGGTTACTGAGGGAATGCGCTGTGAAGATTAAGTTGTTTCTGCGTGGCAGTGGGTGCCCACGATGAAATGCAATGCTGGCTTCTGCGCTGGGTGAGGATCTCTGAGCACACTGTTAAATGGGACTCAGGATTAGCTAAAAAAATGCGGTTTTGCGGGCAGTCTCCGTCACAAGCATGCATTTCCGCGCACACGGTTGCACTAGCGTGACACATGTCCAGTGCAACCGAAATGAATCCCAGAAACGTTGCACTGAACAACCCAGTCTCCCAGTGTGGGTGGCCCAGGAAAAAGCCCCCATGAAGAGTGACACAGCCTGCTAGTCCTCCAAGGACAGAAACGTGAGAAACCGGCACATTTTGTGAAGTTGCTGCTTTGTAGAAAATCATACAGTAGAGTTTTCTCCTAACAGTACTTGCAGGGTTGTGTGGTGAGGTGTTTTTGCTGTTATAATGAAGAGCTGGTAAAATCCACGTTGTGTTGCCGGATCAAATGTTATCAGCTGAGAGCTGTCAGGTTCCCCGGGAAAAAGTGGACAAATAATGCTGCGATGACAAATTCTGATCACATTCATTTTATAAGCAGAGAGATAGTTGAGGTTTCGTATGTGATGGATTGAAAAACAGTACTCGAGAGGGATTCATGCATTCTGTATTTATTTACTGCATTTTGTTGGCTATGGGCTTAAACAAAATTGGTTTTGCATCCAAAATGTAATCTGAATGCTTGTGAACGCAGGAAGGCAGAGGAACACAAGTCATTTGGGCATCCAATTCCTTTGCATGTGTATGTGAACACTTTCTTTTGAAATATTGGGGTGGGTGACATTTAGCAGTCTGTTAAAAGTACAGACTGATTTTTTTCAAGGTGATGACTGGATTTGCTGTGGGTCTGGAAAATGTGTTTCTGACTGTGCCAGTTGTGTACATCCCGCCTCTTCATAGTCCTGTCAGCGCTGGGACTTGCAGAAAACCTCTTGGAGTAGCATCTGATACCACTCACTTCAGTTCAAAAAGAACCCAGAGCAAGTGGACCTCTTCTGCAATGCCTGGGTCCTTCTGGGATGGATGTAGCCATTCCTGTTCCGCCTGATGAGGGAGATCTGGGGCCTGACCCAAAACGCAGAGATTTCTGAGGATTTCAGATCAAACCCACGCTGCTGTAAGCAGCAAGCACTGAACTGCCCTTTAAAAGTGAGTTCAAGTCTTTTATTGTTTTAGATCCAATGATAATAAAGACGAATGCATTGTATTAATAATGTTCCTACCTTGAAATTTAATTTAAAATCCCTTGTAATGTAATCACATTTGGGTGTGCCATTACCCAGATGGAGAGAAATTTGTTTTGTTGAGAAATTACTTTTAGCATAAGAATGACTGGAGTTTATTAACAGGGAGAAAACATGACTCCCCTCCCCAGCCACTCCCCATGCATTCCAAAAATAAGAAACTCATTTCAACATGGACATTACTGGTTAAAAAATAATTACACATAATGAAATGTCATATTTCACACATACTCCCTGCAAACCACGCTTCTGAGTCTTCCCCAGAACACTGCAGGGTGTAACCAGCCCTTTCTTCCTCCTTCATGAAAAGAATATTTCACAATGGAATTGTGTGATGACAAAAAAAAATGATGCTGGAAAAGCATCGCTACCCAGAGAGACATAAGGAATTGCCACAGGCCACTGCATATAATCCCACACAGTATTAAGTAGTCGCTGTATCTCATTCTAAGGCTTCATTCTTCTTGTGTGACCTACGGCCTCAATGAGAGTTTGTGTAGAAATAAAGCGCCGTGGAACAGCACATTTGGGCACTGTGTTGTTTGACAAAAAACGTTTGGCTTAGAATGTTTTGGGTTTTTTTAACGTATCTTTCAGCCGCTGTCATTAAAATTGTTAAATAACATTAGAAACGCGTTTTGTCAATTACCTTGGGGACAAGTGTAAGGCATTGGGCTGTGTCCACAACAAATGAAACTGCACTGTGCCAGTGCTGCACGGGAACTTTCGGTCGGCATTGGCAGGGCTGGACACGTGGCTGCACACCTCAGCCTCCTCACCAAGTGTTTCCATGGCAGGGACAACCCTAGTGGGTTGTGATTAGGTGTTTACAGCACAGGAGGGGATTTCTGCCAAGATCCTGATGCTGACAGTTTCGCTCCGGGAGCGCTTGCGAAGTGGGGAAGCGATAGCCGCGTGCGTGGGTGTGCAACCTGCAGCGTGGCGGGCGTGCAACCCGCGGCGTGCGCAGCGGCCCTTCGCCAGTCGAGTTCTTATTTCTTCAAGCAGGGCTTTGGTGAGACTGACAGGGCTTTTTTTTTTTTTTTTTTGTTAAATACATTTGGTATGTGAAGGAACGTCTACATCATTCTGCATGAAACTGAACCTCACCAATGAATTTTGTGCCTGAGCACAAGCATATTCCGCCTAACTCCTTCCCAATCGCGTGTTTCTTAACGTGGGCAGTGCTGCGTATCTCTGGAGGCAGGTGTTGTAGTTCTACGAGCTTAGGTTGGCTGGATAAAATGGTTTTATCCATGCCATGTTCCCTTTTAAATAAACATCTAGAGGTGAGCCTGTGACGTTACTAGGAAAAGAGACTGCTAGACGTCATCTGTGATTATCACGACTGCGGTATACGGGGATAAGGGTGCTGAGCTCAAGCTCCTGTGGCAAGATCTTGGCAAAGTCCGAGATTTGAGGATAGCAAGAAGGAAAACAAAGGTGCATCCATTTTCTTTATTCTTTAAAGCTCCATTCTGAATTAAAATAGGTAGCCTTGTTGGAAAAAAATGAAAGGATAAACCAGGCAGGGTAAGGAGTTGAGCAGAAACCACAGGAACAAAATGAAGATGGGGAAGTAGATGTGACAAAACATTTTAAATTATTTTCCTTGAATGAAACAGTTATGTGGCGGGAAAAGTTTAAAAATGCTCATTTAAATACTGAAATTTTCAAAGTCCTGAACAGAGTAAATCCTCTCAGTTTAATGCCCCAGCCTACTCCTGCCTATAATTAACTACCCAATGGCAGCACTTATTAACCCCAGTTACACTCTTTTGAAAATTATTTTGTAAAATTATAGTCTGTATTTTATTGCTGTGCTTTGCTGATGTCTGGGAGAGGTTATACAGCCACCCATAACCCGCTCCCTTCTCCAATCTAGGCATGCTTTAGATTCACAGCTTTGAAAACCAGCTAAATTTACACCCAGCTTGCTCTGGAAATAAATCTGCTCATTTAGATGAGGTCTCATTTGAAATGGCTTAGCCCAATAATTAATCATTTCATTCTCTTTATATATTTGTGGGTATTTGAAAGAAGTTTGATTAGTTACCAGTGATTACGCTTCCCAACACCCTGCAAAGGAAATAATAAAATAAAACCCATCAGGCTTTTGGAAAGGTTTGCTGGGGCCAAATTTGGGCTGAATTTAAGAGCGACTTTCTAACTGGCAATTACTTGTCTGCCTGTAACGGGAAGCCAATAATGAAGGGAGGTTATCACCCAGGAGTTATACCAAGTTGGTTTTTAAACCCTGAGATGGGAGGATGCTGTGAACTAAGCAGTGATGGTTTTCAAGCTCCTTCCCAGGCAGGGATGATGCTGTTTCGGATTGCACAAGTGCAGGTACCCACCGACCCACGGCTTGCCCAGTCCCATGGGATGCTCAGCTGCCCCCTGTTCAATCACTTGGGTAGTTCAATAAATGAAGGAAAACAGACAAGCTTCCAGTTGCTGATCTAAAAGTGCTAAATTATTTTAAGGAATCCTGAGATTCAAGTCTGAAGATGCTTGCCTAAACACATGGGGTTTTTACTTGTAAGTACCTGCGGAGGGGAAAAGATCGTGTCGATCTGAGCAGATGTTGCACATCCAAGGCTGCCCATCGTTCATCATCTGTATCGTGGCCCCAGTGGATGAATGTCAGGGTTCAGCATACCCATGCTGGTTAACCTGGTCCTATTATCACAATGACCTTAACGAGCTAGGCAGTTCACAGGGTAGGCACTAAACAGAGCATGAGATGAATTTAATGGATTACTAGGGAGTATGTTATTGCAAGGAAAAGCACCTGTGGAGCAACATATTTACCTCAGTTCCACTGAATGAGCATGTTGAAAGTGAATTGGCACAGCCTTCTGCTTTATGAAAGGAAGTATTTTGTCATTCTTCATGCTTTCATTAAGAGGATTTAAGGCAGAGGATGCTGAAATGGCCTCTGTTGGCACCAAAAAAAAAAAATCACAGATTAATAGTGAAGCTTGAAAATAGTAAAGCATCTGATTTTTGCTTTTTCATCAACAAGCCTAATAAACCAGGATGAAACTATTAACATACAAATAGACAACCTTCTGATTAAAACAGCAGCAGCCAGCTCAGCCTGAAAAAGACCTCTCCACGCAGCAAGCAATTATGATAGCGAATGCTGTCCGATTCGCTTCCGTTCGCAACAAACCAAGAAAATCGAAACATGACCAATCATAGTTTTGCAGAAGACACTGGTGTTTGTTATTTAAAAACTAAGATGCTCTTGATTTTCATGATCACGATATGGCATTGTAGAAGCTCCCAAATCTACTGCATGGTTTTACTCCCTTAAATTTCTACTGTAGACATGTACTGTAAGTAAGGAGAAGGAAGCCCTCAGGATCGAGTATTGTGGGAACCTTCTCCCGAGTAAATTTTCCTATGTTATACTGCTATAGTATACTTACTTTCCTGCATCTCCCCCAGGATGATCTTCTGTGGGAAGAATATACTTACTGACTTAACCCTCATTTAACTGTCTACCTCCTGATGATGGTAATCCAGTGGAAAGGATTTTCCTGATGCTGAAGTCAAGCCATGGCAACTGATACTGCCAGCCTATTTGGGCTTTTGCAAAAAAGAGATTCTGTTTTGTCACGGAATGAATCACTTGCCCAGGAGAATTTTCTCTTATGACAAAGCAAAGGTGTTTTCCTGTTTACATGGACTGAGCGTGCCTTGCACAAACGCTTGTGAAGCCTGTCCAGGAGCGGGCTCGCCTCTCTGAGCAGGGAGGCTTTCCAGCAACGCTGTGCTGCCCAACTCCGGATTATGGAGGTGCAGTATAAGTGGTACCAAGCCCTTCTGAATTTCCTCCTGCCCCGTTCAGAAAGGGCGTTGGTATATGCCTAAATCCCTCCTCATTCGGGAAAGCACAGAGACTCACCTGTAATGTAAAGCATGTGTTTAAGTCCGGCTGGTGTCTGAGGTGAACCTATACCTGTGTTGAGATATGTTTATCCATGTCTTGAACTTCAATACACCCTGCTGCTACTGGAGGAAGGAGTCGGTGCATTTTACCAGGTGGAGGTAGGGCTGCCTATAGAGTTGTCTGAAGGAATCCACTTCATTTCACCTGAGACAAGCAGTTGTTGTGGATGCTTTAAAAAAAGTCTTTGCGTTCTAAGTCCATAATGCTGACAGCTTTTGGAATCTGTCCCGATTTCAATATTGAAGCAAGTATGTGTTTAACATGGGAGTCGGCAAGCTCACCTTCCAGTTTCCTTTTCATTTCATAAAACTCATTTTCCATATTCCTTCCTAGCAGAATGTAAAACTGGGAACTTCTCACTTATTTAGGTGGTCCAAAACCTGATCGTCATATATTATGAAAGGTTTCAGGGCTGGAGCATGGTGGAACACTATTTCCACATCATGCTGAGTTAAAAACCTAATTAGACAGCTGAAATAGTCTCCAAATGTGCAGATGCTCTTTTGCACTGCAGAATAGTTGCATCAGCTATCAATCAAGTGGACAAATGATGCAGACAGGCAACTGAGGGCTTTCATTTGTGAGTATTATTAATTGTGGGTGTAGGATGAAAGATGTAAGTGATGAAGGTACCACGCAGTACTTGGATGAAATGCTTTCCAAAGTTAACTCTAGGTGGAGAGGAGTTACAGACAGGACACTTTGTAAATAAATAAAATTTTAGCTCGGCCCTGGTCATTTTATGTTTTTGAAAAAACACACGTAAGTGCCCATTGATTACTGTTGTCCTTGATTTTGGTTTTCAAGCGCCGTGTTCTGGCTCGCTGTTCGTTTGTCTGGAGTAATTGGGCTGGGAGAGCAGCATTCAGACCTCAGTTCAATATGCAAGGCAAATAAATTATGCAATTATCTGATGCGGTGTCACAGAGTAGCATCATATGGAAACTAATGGTGCCAAATCAAGACCACATGTTTTTAAGAAGATTATGAACTTAAGTGATATGCAGCTAAATGTCATCTATTTGCAAAGAATTGAGGAATTTGAAAAAAAAATCCAGTTGAAGATTCTAGTGAATATAGTAATTGTAAAAGCACTTGCCAGGATTTTTCTGAGGTCAGTGTCAAGAAGTCTGAAATTCAGACAGGAATTACTCTGTTCTTGATAATCCTTTCTGAGTGGGATTCCTGATTGCCCTTCACTTGAGTCTGATCTTTCCCCCAGGGAAGACTGAACATGTGAACCAATGATTTCAAGCAGTGATTGATCCTGCAAGATTTCAGATGTTTAGATTTTAAGAACCATGTTAAAATGGACCATTTGTTATTTTCAAGAATTTAAAATCAAAACATCTCAGAGATGCTCTCTTTGTTCTTATTTTTTCTTTAATAAACAGTGCGTTTATGGCTTTAAATGCCCTATGTTTGCAATGCCTTCCCAAAAGACCTTTGTTTTCCCTATCTAGACGCTGAACAGAGCTCTTCAGCTCACGTCTGTCACCGAGGTCTACATGTGGTTGCTAAGCCTCCACTATCACATAAAAGGGTGGAGACAGGGTAGCAGTTTTCTCTGGAAGAGAGACGGACAATCAAGCCAAGTCGCATAGAAGTACTGGCAATAGCTTTCCTGGGGAGAGATTGAGATGGTTTTTGACAGGGGCCAACACCCATTTTCCGATGAAAAACGTTCATCCCACCATGTAACTCCTCAGTCTCTTCTCCAGCAGACGCTTCTCTGGGAAAACACCCACTGCTGTCTCTCTGGGGCCAGGGGAGGCCCCGTGACTTGCTCTGCGGTTCCCCAGTCTGCAGTACCCACCCTGCCTGTGCTCATACTGCTCTTCCTGCACTTTTGTGTGCAGAAAATACTCTGAGCTGCCAACTGGCTACACTTAACGTGCGAATGTGAGCAAAACCAGTTTCTGCCTGCTTGGTGTCTTGTTTCTAGAGGCTTCGTGGTGGTATCTTGTCTTTTTTGTCCCAGTATTGGTTGTCTTTATTTTACGTTGTTTGGTCTTCAGTGTCCCATCCACAGGCAGCAGGAGTCTGATGGAGCTCACATCTCTGGGGAGGGATGAGGGGGAGCGCATGGTTGGTACGTGCATTGCTGCTTGAGGCAAAATGGGCTCTGCATACACAGATGATGTAATTTTGGCTAAATTCAGGCCCAAAGGAATCGCTGTTTTCTTATGTTTTCCTTTCATGTGCGTATTTTTAGACTAGCTATAGTTTGGATACTGGTTTGCGTAAGTCCCATCCTCTGAATTGTTGGGGGTTTGGTGCTGGACAGGGTCATGTAAACCTTTCACCTAACTCTGTCAGCTGAACTCAAAGCCATTTGGACATTTCTGGTATGGAGACCTGAAACACTTGGCCAACAGGAGGCAGTCCTCGAATCATCTAAAATCTCATTGTCGCAGACAACCAAGCAAGTAGTCAATTTTAAAGGTTTTTGTGTAGAAGACACTGAAGTTCCGTATAACTGAGTCATTGAAACACATTTTAAGAGTGAAGAGGGATGAGAGAGTATTTCCAAACACACATTTCAAAATAGACATCATAGGATTGCCAGAAATTTTTGGAAATGGAGGAGATAGCCGTATCTCCCATATAGATAACAGAGCAGGAAACAAGTGCTGCAAGCTCGGGAAAGCCTGTGGAGCACAGGGATGGGGATCAGAAGGCAGAGGTAAGGGAAGGGCACTTTGTGGGCTTTATTGTGTCCCAAGACTCTGCATCCTATTTTCTGCGCTAAAGGAACGCACCGTGTTAGCTTTCTGCAATACGCAGGATATTGTTTGGGTCCTTTTCCAACAGAGTATTATCAAGGTTTTTTTTCTTGTTTGGCTTTTAATTGAGGGCAGCAGCAAAGTTCAGAGCACCACGTGCAGATGTTACAGGGACACCAAAGTACAAGATAAGGTGCTTCCTACCACAGGAAGGCTATTTTAACAGTTGGGTTTTAAGCTGATATTTACCAAGGAAGGAAAGTCAAAGGCAACGATAATTAAGGTCATCGTTATGGTCCAGATTTTCAAAGAAACATTGGGATTAGGAGCTCAGTTGCTTCAGCGTTTCAGAAGACTTTAGCACAAGATTAGGCAGCACTTGAAAGGCCACAAGCACTAAAATCTAAGATTTTTGAGAATAATTTTTGTGTAAGGAATCTATGTTCTGTCCAAGTACATGGATTGCAGAGGGAAAAGGGTGTTAACAAAAGGGAAGGTAAATTCACAGCCCTCACCATCTTCCCTCATTAATGGTTCTCAGCAGAACATGCTGAGCTTTGTGACTTTTTATTTATCATTAATACAGTTTTTGTTATTTGCTGAATGGTTAAAATTTCTTTTCCTGATAATTTGGGGAGGTAGCTGTTTATCATACGGAATGATAAACAAAAGCAGCAGAAAAGTCTTTTCAAATGGGTTCGTTTGCAGCCCTATAGAGCTATGCTTCATGAGTTTATTTGCATCGTCAGTAGAATCTAAACTAATTTAATTCATGGTAGGGAGCTCATGTTAATGACTTCACTCGGTGCTTGAAGGTAGTGCACTCCTCCTTCCTTACTCAGTGGTTCTCATCTAAAAGCAGGTCAAAAATACCTGCTGTCCCATGGGTGGTAGGGACCCTACGAGAACTAAACTCATGGTGGCCATGCTGTTCTCAGTAGCTACTTCTACACCTCCCAGAAACGACCGGTATGTTTTCTACCACATCAGATGATCTGAAGGTTGGATTAGGAACCGAAATGAGCAGAACGGGGTGCTGCTGGCCAGTGGGAGAGGAAGGGAGGGGGCTCCGTCAGCTGAACAGCATCTGCGCTTTCACAGCTTCCTGCCTTACAGGCTTGTTCTGACTTCAGCAGCTCCCTGGCCCTTGCAGGCTTGGAAGACTGTATAAAGGAAGCAGAAGAAAAGGTATTTCAAGGAATGAAATTAAGAATTGTAAAGATCTTTGAATAACTAGTGTTTTCAAACTGGGTTAAAGCAGACTTAGAGTAATCTGACATGATGTAATCCTAGTGAAGTTGCAGGGAAGCAGAAATTAAGTATTTATTTGGGGTATTACAGTGTCTAGTATAAGATACTGTTAAGTACTGTCAGTAACTCATTATATATTTATTTAAAAAAATAAGAACTTGAAAGAAAAAAGAAATTTCAGATTAGAATGCAGTTGCTGTACATGCATTATACATGTTTCTTCTTCTGTTCCACTAATGGATCCTGACTGCCAGAACAGCGAAACGAACCATTGAAATTAGCGGAACTAAGACCCAGATCTATTAAAAATTTTCATTTGCCTCCAGTGTAGAATTTCAGACAGACCCCGATTTCTGTGAAGCATTTCCAAACACTCATAGCCCTGCTGTAAAATGAGTTTTCTGTCAAAGGGAACTGGCGTGGTGGTAGAAGCCATTAAATCTTCTGCTTCCTAATGGCCAGGCCCCAAAGATGTGAAAAGCAAAAGGTGAAGCGTCTCTAGTGGCATGTCCTTGATGCTGGTGGCAAGTTGGGGAGCCACTGGGAAGGAAGCATCGACAGCAGAAGGGGCTGAGATGAACGAAGCAGTTGTCATCAGCATGGCAATGGCACCTTAATTATGCTGGGTTCTAAAAATAACCAAATCAAGGCAGATGTATTGTCCCGAAAGTGGAAGCTGAGGGGCATGAATAAGCCACATGCTTGGGTTTTGTTACCAGGCAGGAGAATCGGAAGTGGGGTTCCCCAACCTCATCCGAGGTGTATCACAAGTCACTGCTGGAAAATCATACCTTTAACCTTCCAGGCCCTGGAGATCTCCCACTGCTGGGAGAGTCACCAATCCCAAGATTTGCATATTCTGAGCTAAAATCAGAATATTGTTGCGGTTGAACTTTTATCTATTGGTCATCAAAAAAATAAAACATGCAATGGAATTTATTGGCTAAACCAGTTACCCTCTTAAAGGGAAAAAAATGTTGCTGAAAATAACATTAAAATATATTTGTCAACAGTCCAGTCTGCAGTACGGAGCACTTATCAGGAAAACCTCCAGTATTCATTTATGCTTCGTTTTTAATGCTGCCCAAGCATGCTTTGCTTTTGCCAAAATAATGGAAGTCTGAGCCCTTGCTGGGAATTTCCATACTTCTGTGGCTTTAAGTTATATCCTATTTGTTAATTTTTTTTTTGTCTTTTTTGGTAATGGGAAGTTTTAGTGCCTGGAAAATTTGAGATGCTAAAGGAACCCCAAAAAATGTATATGTAGGAGAGGGTTTGGGTTTCTTCTGAATTCTGGTCAGACTGGAAAACAGAACCAAACCTCAGAACCAAAAATTCCTTCATGATTTTTCAACATTTCTGCTAATGCCGAGTTCCAGGGTCTGGTTTACATTGGGAAACCTTGACTCCTGGCTCCAAAGGGTTCAATTAGTCAAAATGGTTGGCAGATGGAAAAAATAATTAAGTTCCATCCACTGTTTTTTACAATAAAAATAGACTCAAGACACAATGGCCTTACCTTGAACTTTGCAGCCCAACGTCACTTAACGATAAAGAGGGAGTCAGCTTCTGAAACCTGGTTTATCTACCAGCGCATGTACGGAGTGCCAGGCTGGGCTGCGAGGGGGAGCGGCACCAGAATCTTGCAGGCTGAGCGGGTGCTTATGGATGTAATGATTTTAGCCCAGACTGAAGATGTAAATTCTGGCAATGAGGAATAACTTGACGTAGATATTATGAGATTACCAAAACCTCACAATAGTAGTAATAATAATAATCATCTGTTATTTGAAGAGATGCTGAAATCCATGGAAATTTAAAATGCTATTCTTAGAAATCTTTCTCCTAAATGTTTTGTCTGTCCTGAAAGGGACAGGAAAGCAGATAGGTAACGCTTTTGACAAACAAATAGTTTTTATTTTATGCTTAAATGCCCAACTTTAAGGACTTGAGTTTGAAAATACAGTTCTGGAGCAGAAACATAACCTGTGCCCTAATTTCATAACAAAATTATTTTTACTCCAGCTACCCCACAAGATAAGGTGGGTAAAGAATTATACACGATGTTTCATAGCTGTGATTGTTCTGAATAATGAATATATTCCCAAAAAAGAAGCATGTAGGGAGAGCTTGCAAACTGGGAAGTGTGACTTATTACACAAATGACTTATTACAAAATAACCTCTAGTGAAAATGTCATGGCCAACCGGATGTTCTGGATAATAAATGATATAATATAGACAATAAGAAGTGGACAAATTCTCCACCATTGTCAGTGACGGCACCTGACAGTGTATGGTCTCAGAGATTTATCTCTCAGTATAGACTGAAATTCCCAGTTGATGGGGATGACTGGGGCATAGGCGAGGTTCTAGATTGTAATATTAAGATTTCCAGAAAGCGCAAGAGCTCCGTGTAACCACACTTGTACATCTAGGGTTTTACATCTGCTCTTGGCTGTTGCTCAGTGTTGGATGCAACTGGGTATTTAACACCTAAAGAGAGGGAGAAATAAATTGCCTTGCTCTCTGTGCATGTCCCGTCAAGCTCGGGTAGGTGAGGTAAGTCTGCTTCCTGTTGCCCACGTCCGTCCTTCTGTTCCTAAACCTCGACCGGGTTCAATTGCCATCTCTCCCTCTCCCGTATCCTTCCTGGGGCCGCCCTGCCCACCGGGCTCTAGCCCCCGTTGCCTCCACGCGTTTCTCCGTGGCAGCAGGGCTTGGCTACGCGTGGGAGCGGCGCTGCCGACGCAGGGGGAGGACAGGCGCGCGCGGGGTGGCTCCCGACGTGATAGCACGAGGCGTTTTGGCAGTGCTCCTGTGGTCGAACCACGTGACGGGTGCCGCGATGCCAGCATTTTAAAGGAGTGATGTTCACATGTTTGCAATTGCTCTGATGGTTTTGGACTCCTCTGAGTGCACAGCGTTCAGCCCCCACCTTCGGCTTCAGGGAGCGTCTCGTGTTTATTTGTGGTGGTAGTCCAGAAAAGCCACTGAATCTGTCCCAAATCGTATGGTATTTAGAGGGATAAAGATGTTCAGCTAAGCCTGGGAATCATTAGGTGGCTGCCTTGGAGCCAAGGCTGTTTGGATGGCACTCCGTTTCACAGCTGGCAGGAGGAGGAGAATTGTTTTCTCTTTCAACTGCCAAGCCTTGTCAGCACCAACCTTGCTGAAGCACCTCGCACTTCCTGGGGGTTCGTGGGGTGGTGGAGTGGATGTGCTGTTCAGTGAACTCTGAAGACATCTTTGTGTGTGGGGAGGGGACATAGCTAAATTTGGAGCCTGCTCTCTAGTGCTCTTCATGGCTGGGGTCAGAGCCTTGATTGTGTCTGACAGTCTTCTTGGGATAATAGTGATGGATCCTGGTATTTAAAGCAGGAGGTGGCAGGGGTGGAGGATCTCAAGAGGCAGAATTTTTCCTTTGAATTGTAATATAAATTCACTCCACCTGAACCTCCAAGTGAACCTTCAGAGCCCTGATTTCTGTAATCTCCCAAGGGCCAAGCTCCTGGGTTCAACCTGCCCCAAAGCACATGCTTCTGACTTGACACAGCTGTCCTGGAGGCCAGGAAAAATCCATGTACACCGTTTTGTTAAACCCAGGGAGGATTAGCAGAAGGGATGTGCTAATGAATTCCATGTGCATATGCTGCAGCAGACCAGTCCTACAAAGAGCAGAAATAATTTGGTAGAAAACCTGCTTGGCTTGCTTTCCACCTCGGACCGATCGCTGCAGGCTGTTAGAGCAGGGGCTATTCCCTGGGAGGGCAGTAGCCTCACCGGGGTGGCGTGAGGTGTGGTACCCTGCCCTGCGAAGGCGGTGCTGTGCAGATCGGGGCAGGCAACACATCTTGATGTCTGCTGCGACTCATAAGGTGAAGGCTTTCATGTATGGCCAGGACCTGGCCACTATGATGCAAGATCCA
Organism: Eurypyga helias; assembly: GCF_000690775.1. NCBI lineage: Eukaryota > Metazoa > Chordata > Aves > Eurypygiformes > Eurypygidae > Eurypyga > Eurypyga helias. The sequence continues at coordinate 10,162 of NW_010232872.1, read as the reverse complement.
CTACAAAACCTGCTTTTCAGGGCGCACATCCGTAACCATGGGATCTTTGCAAACAAAATCTTGTCCATCAGGAAGCCTGGATCAGTGATTGATCCTCAAGAGTTCCTGAAGAGGAGTTCCTTGTCCTAGATTTGATGCTGGTATCCTCCAACCTCCTAGGAAGCCCAAGCCTGTCTCATGCTGTTATGTGAATAACCAAAGCAAAGGCTTCAGTTTTTGCTTCCGGCTCAAAAGCACTTCAGTTCCAGCATCAGTGCTCCCGTAGAAAATGCTAAAATGCCTTTTTGTGTCATGTTTTGTAATTGAATTTAGTTGTAATACCTCACAAAATACTCTGCCCTGAAAGCCTCTAGGTTTTTACTAGCAGAGTAGCAATGGCAGCTGGCTAAGAGAAACTTGTGATCATTTTCCTACTCTTCTCGCCCACTTCCCTATAACTCACTATCCTCAGTTAGATTTACTTCTTTTCAGTAGCCTGGTTCCAGCTCTTCTCCTTGGCAACGATGCTGGTTGCTCTCCCGTGCCCATGTGCCTGCACGCACGCACACAGGCTCAGGCAGAGGCTCGTAACCTGACTTTGCGATTCACCCCTCTCCCTTGCTCATCGTAAGACAAAAAGGGAAGGAGAAGTGAAAACAAAAGTCTTACATAGAGGAATGAGGCAAAAATAGAAATCTAAGGATGTGGTGATTGTAGGGGCTGCCCAGAAATTTCATTCTGTAGTCTCAAGTCACTTTGGATCGTCTCTCATACTTTGCTTCACTGCTCTTCTTTCAGCTGTTCAGGCCAGGTTGCTTGGTAGACTTTTAATGCCAAATGCTCTTATAACCAGGCTGCTCTGATCGTTAGCCAAATCTTAGGAAAGAAGTGGGTGTGCTGAAGCATTGGTGAGCCAGTGAGGGAACTCTTTGCCATGGCTGGAATGGCAAACATGACTGCACAGATGAGAGCTGGTGGAGTAGGGCTACAGCACTACCATGGGGTCTAATTTCAGCTGCTACGTGCAGGAAAGAGCAACCCTGAAATGTCTAGAACATGTAACTGCTTCACCCTGATATTAGCACACAGCACAGATAACGCGAACAACAACTTTAAAGGTGTTCCTCTGCCTGCCTGGGTACTTGAGACAGCCGTCTGGGCTTCGCTGACGTGTCCCAGGGCGCTGCTGACTAAGGGCAGATCCCAGGTAGGAATAACCGAGACCACACTGAAACTCGTGCCCACGCTGGCCGGGAGAGGAATCACCAAGCAGACGGAAGGGCTCCTGGTGGGCTGTCGGGACTGTGTCCCCCACCTCAGGGGCTCGGGGTGGGCTGGCCTGGCCAGCTTTGGGCGAGGGCAGCTGGGAGCGTGTGGCTGGAGAGTGAGGAGAGGCAGGGTTGGGAACACAGAGGCTTTCCAAGTTCATCCTGCTACAGCATGTTAAAGGAGGGCTGAAACACCTTTTGAATAGGCTAATTTCTGCAAGATCTTGCTCTGTTCTAATTATTAAAAGAAACGTCCAAGCAAAAGAACCAAAAAAATCCCCAAGCGTGCTATTCACAAGTGCAGTGAGCTTGCTGGTTCCCAGATCTTAGGCTGTGTGCCGTCCCTCTGTAGCAAGAGTGGCTCTCTTTGCTTCGCAGATGTGCAGGAGTCATGTAGAGTTCAAATTTACCGTACCCATCAAGATGCAAATCCCAAGTTTTGCTTGCACTGTCCCATTGGTAAGGATGTTGCGCGCAGGTCGGGATTCTGTCTCCCCTCAAGCCCTTTAAATGTGTTCATTCATTTTGTTTATTTTCATTTCCCAGTTTCCACATGTCGCTCAGTCAGATTTTCTGTTAGCGAGACTGAGAGACGAATAAAACATGTTACCCCACAGCTGACCTTGGAGGGGAACTGAAGAAACCATCTTCCCTAGGGCTGAGATGTAATTCAGACACAGGCTTGCTCCGTAGAGGTCCTTTCCTGTAAAGACACTGCCAACTGCGTTGCAAGCCCTGGAAACATTTCTGCCTGCATCGATAGCAAAGCGTGAAGTACGTACCAGGGGGATGGTGAGGATTTAGCCTTCTGTGCCATCCCTCCCTCAGCTCTCATAAGCAAGGCAAACAAATTCTTTGTGTCTTCGAAGAATCGGGTAATTCAGCCCACTCCAGTCCTTTCCTTGTAGTCTTGGCTTTTCACCTGGGGGAGTAGGTTTGCTGATCCTGCCCAGGTTAAAATGACTGAAAATCAATGCGGTTTGACAGCTGCAGGAAAAAAAATAAATAAAGGGATGTACAAACTGTCGAGCAACAAAGGCTCTTCAAGTGGATACAAAATGAGGCACTAAAAGAAGCTGTTGTCTATGATCTTCCCACAGGCTCTTGATTCATGGCGGTCTGGCCAGTCCCAGCCCCACCTGATCGGGTCAGTCTGCCACTTCCACAGCGCCTTCCGCTTGCTTGCACACCCTGCCCAGGAAAGAGGGACACGCCAGCAAGGCCTGCTGCTCTCCCCTCTCCTTGTGTGCCCGAGCCAGGCAGGTCAGAGGATGGGTCTCTCCACATGGAATAGCCTGGTGTTGCAGTCGGATGTGGTAATTCCCCCCAGCTCCACTGCTAGGCTCGGTGTGTCTTTGAAACAAGTGTGAGAGCCCTCATCCATGGAGCCCAGCTCCTGAGGGCATCGAGGGGGGGTTGTGGGTGTCACTGTGAAATGGGGGTGGCGTGAGAGACTGTGCAGGGCTGGAGAGTAACGCCAAGGCTGCTGGTTTGACCCACTTGCATCATTTACCACTTAGACAAGTGGTCCAGGTCATGGAAACAAGGTCTGGGGAAGCAAGTCCAGGTTTAACTCGGAACCGCACAGCTACTGCAGGTCAGCTGGGTGCTCAAAAGTTGCCGAATTTAGAACCTTCCATGCTGTAGGCTCCATCTCTTTGCCTGTCACCCCCATAGGCAGCACCTTTCCTGGTTCTGCCACCCTGCATTGACCCCAGGACTCTCATAACTTCTCCTCTTTTTCCCCAGTGTCTCCGGGCTGTGGTCCCTCTCCATCCATGGTTCACTTCTGCACCCGGGGAACTTGATTGCTCTGTTTCCTACAATAATTCAGAATTGAATTCTGTCTTTGCCCCAAGGTTCAGGCAGTTTGGGAAGGGGGAGCCCGTGTGAGCAGGTTTCGTAGCCTTCCTGGCTGGCCTGGGGTCACCCTGCTGTGAAATTTCAGCTCAGTGCTGAATGACAGGAGATAAACGTTACGTTGATCTTGACTTGCCAGTTCTGACACACCGGAACACTAAACATGTATCTAGAAAAAATCCCAACATCGCGCAAATTTGAATCCAAAAACCTGCCTCCCCAGTTATTGCTTAGTAACAACTTCACGTAATTTTTCCCATGTAATTAAAATGTCTTTCCTGAGCCAAAAAATGAAATTTTTTCTTTACAGCCGGCCAGCCTTACATAAAATTAGTTTTCTCTTTAGTTTGTCAGTTGAATGTAATTTGCTGTTGAAGAAATCCGTTTTGGGAGGTAGCAGATTTCTTATCCTGGTACTTCAGGTTAGTGAGGAAGGAGAAAAGCAAACTGTGCGCATAGATTTCAGCTGGGTCTGGTACCAGCTGAGCTGCTAGATGCAGAGGATGGGATGCTAGATGTAGTGGATGGTTCCACAGGTTTGAGGATACCACCTATCGCTGGCGCTGTCTGTAGGCAAGGTGTCGCTAGTGGAGCTTTTATAAACGTTTGTTCATGCTCGTGGCAGCCCAGTAGTGCTTCCTGTTATGACATCTATTTTAAGGAGGGGTGAGCAGGGTCACGTACATATTTTCTTCATATTTTCATACTGTGGCTGCTTTCACTTTTTTCAGCTCGCCCATGACTTGCTCTCCAGCAGTGCTCAGCAGCAGCTCCTGGGAGACCTGGAGCTTTCCATGGCCATCAGCTTCTGCTAGTTTGGTGTTTAGAAATCCTCCCCTTGCTCCTTTCCTCCTTCACCTCCTTCCTAATAGCTGTATTTCTGTTTAGTGGCCGCTGTTGGAAATGTGGGTTCCAGTGATCTCTCAGATATGCCAGTGGGCTCGCTGGCATTACAGGGCAGGATTTCTGCCACCACCCTAAAAATGGCCCTGTTGGCAAAGGAACAAAGCTCAGCAAGTAACGTTTTGAGCCTGTCAAGTCTGATTTACGAAAAGCTTCCATGATTTAGAAGAGCAACAAGCAATGATTGCTTTCTGCTCCACCCTAATTTTAATTATAAAAAATGCTAGTATAGTTTTCCAGTTGAGATCCCTGTAAAGGAAATCAGGAGAGTTGGAGTAAATCTTCCAAATAAACATATTTCTTAGATATAAACATGGTAAATCTTTTCTTTTCAGAAAGATATAAAGAATGGTTAACTTAAAATATGCATATAATAACATATTACCCGCAGCTTCTCATGTTTAAAAAGATTCCATATGCTGGGAAAACCCATAAAATAAAACCCAAGAAATGCTGCATCCTCTTTCTATTAATTTGAAACAGCCACTTAATGGGAAAAAGGAAAAGGAAAAAAAAACTCGTGGAACAGAATTATTTTATTTTTTTCTTAGAAAATCCCAAACAAATCAGTAACTCCCAACATTCCAATCTCTTCATCCTGTTTTTAGTGGTGTATTAATATGTAAATTCAATACTTGTGTTGAAAAATAGCTTTGGGTAAGGAAAAATGGTAGCAAATTCCAGGGTGGCCTTGCTAGCATTTTTGATTGAAAAAACTTGGAAAAACGTTGTTGTTTTAGGATGATGAGAAGTGCTGCCATCTTTTGTGGTTTACCCAGGATTGTCCCAAGTTTGACTGTTGTCTCTTGTTTGGTTTAAAACCTAAAAAGGGGACTGTTACTGTGGCTCCCTCTCTCCTAAATTCCCCCATTCTTGCCCCATGTTTAAAGGAGTAATTGGCTTTCTGCCGAAGTTCTATGGATAAACCAGCCTGCTTTTCCCATCTTTCTGAAGCGTAGCTGGTCTCTCCAGAAAGCTCTGTTGCGTGTGGCTGTAGGCGGCGGGGCTGGGGTGGTGTGAGCTGGTGAATAAGTCTGGGGCTCAGCCAACTTGGGCTCTGCGCTGGTTTCACTCTTGACCTGGTTTATGAACGTGGAGCAAATCACTGTATTTCACTTGACTCATTGGTGATGGTCCCTATTCTGTCTGACGTTTTCACACGGAGAATGCTTGATGGCCTGGCAGGGGCACCCAAAACCGTTCCTCCGAGGAATGGAGCTGAGTCCAAGAGTTTAAGCCCACAATGTGGAGATGATGGCTGTCCGGTGTTATATCACAGCCCAGGGGTCAGAACCCTTCCTCGGGGACCTGTTTCCAACCGTCCGCCTTCAGTTTGGGGTATTCCCAGTGTCATCCATCACTGCCCTGTGAACCTCTTGATCTTTGGGCTTTGCAACAGTTCTAGGCTCCCCCTCAGCTGTGAACTCTGAACTCCTCGTGCCCCACAGAGGCCATGAGTGTGAGCAGAGCTGGGGACATGAGTGGTCTAGGCGCCCTCGAGCTGTGCCCAAGCAGAAGCACCAGGCACACCCACCCCACGCTTAGCACCGGCAGTTAAATGGGGGGGTGGGATTAACCAGTCCCATGGCAGCCAAGCAGGTGCCTTCCTGCTCCAGGCACTCCAATTCCCTCTCCATGCTCCCGTGATGGGGCTCAGCTGACGGCAGCGGGCTGCTGCAGCGAGGGAGGGGGCTAAAGCAGGCTTGGTGGGGGGCTCCCAGCTGCCTGTGCTGTGCTCGGGGGGGACCTGGGCTGGGTTAGCTGCGCCGAATTAGTAACTCCCCCCGCCAGCTAGAGAAGGGCCGTGTCTCGAGCATGGGGATTAGCACTGGGGGGGAGTTTGGTTTATATGTAGGGAAGGAGGTGGAAAAACCCCTGCGTTGGACTGATTCCTGGCTCGCGCAGTGTCCAGGGAGGGTTTGGGCTGTGCAAAAGCTGTCCCGAGAGGAGCTCTTTTGGCAGCGGGGTTAAGAGAAGCCTGACCCGCTGACTTCTTCCTTGAGCATCCAGGCTGGGGAGATGCTCGTCCAGCCCAAAAGCTTGGGTGAGGCAGTCAGCTGCAGTTCAAGATCCAGGGACTTAATGTCCCATGACTGAGTGTAGCTTGCTTGACCTGTAGTGCGGATCTTGAGACTAAGGAGCAGAAGTGTTTTTATGGTACGTGCTGAGCCTGCTCTCCCTGACTCAAACACCTCCTGGAAGGTGAATATACATCAACATACGTGTGAGTGTGTATAGCCCCTTCTTCAAACACAACCTGAAATGGGGCAGAATATCTTCCAACTTCATAGGCCTGGCTATAAAATCTGTAGGGATGAGGCTTTATCGAAGGTAACAATTCTGATTTTTTTTCCTTATTATTATTAAATAAAATATTAAATAAATATTTGCCAAGCCACAGTGCTCCCTGCTAAAATGAAGAGATGTTACTGTTGGCACAGCGGGTTTAAACTCACTACTGCGTTTTGCATGTTTTAATAAAGGAAGGATCTGATTGAATGAGATTGTCTATTAGTTGCATTAGATCAGCAGTTTCTTCTTTGATTTTTTTTCCTTATTATTATTAAATAAAATATTAAATAAATATTTGCCAAGCCACAGTGCTCCCTGCTAAAATGAAGAGATGTTACTGTTGGCACAGCGGGTTTAAACTCACTACTGCGTTTTGCATGTTTTAATAAAGGAAGGATCTGATTGAATGAGATTGTCTATTAGTTGCATTAGATCAGCAGTTTCTTCTTTGTAGTGATGCAACAGATTGTTTGCCGAATAACGCGGCAAGAATAGACTCAGCGTGCAAAGCCCTGTAAACTGTCTGAAGAAAAAGCTGTGTCCTTTTTTTCCCCAATTGCTTCCAAGCCAGTAGCTGCTTCTAATATTCCTGTATCCAGTGTGAGCCCAATGCTGTGCGTAACACACATCTAACGTTTGTCAAGAGCTGTAATAGTTTGTCAAGAGCCTGGGATGTTGAGGAAAGCTGAGCAGAAACAATACTGGGGGGGTTGCTTGGGCGAGGAACTGCCTGGGCTGAGTTTTGGGGCAGCTGGGTTCAGTTCTTGGCTCTGCTACATCCTTCTCATGTGATCTTGGGAAAGTCTCTTAAACTGCTGTCTCGGTTCCGCAGATGTGCCACACAAGCCACCATCTTGTCTCCTCTGTGTAGTATGTATTGAGTAAATGCCTGTAGTATGTGTGAAGTATATGCACGTAGCATGTACTGAGGTGGTAAAGCGAGAGGCAGTTCTGTAAGGACTTGTGTGATGGCCAGGACATGGTCCTGATCTCGCAGCGCAGCAGTTGCGGTGTGATACCCAAATGAATTCCATCCTCCTAATTCTTGACAATGCTCATTATCTGAACGCTAACCTTGGGTAGATGCTTATTTTCAGCCTTTATGTTAGCGTGCCAGGGAATGAAAGGGGAGGATCTTCCACGCCAAGCATTTTGTTTTCCGTATAAATACCTGTTGCATAATATTATGGCCAAGTAAAGGGTTCTTACCGCTTAGAAGGTGTTATGGTAATCCTTCATGGAGTCCTCATAATGAATAAACCAGGGATGCTTCACAAGTCGTTTATTAAGGGTTAATGATGTATCTTCTCTCGTTGGCATCATTCCCAGCCTAAATCAAGCCTGCTTCATCTCATATGGATATGAAAGACAAACTGTACAGATTGAAAACATCTGTATACTGAGTGAATGAACCACATGGCAGCAGTGTCATGCAGAGATTTACTTAAAACTGTCCCCTTTTGTTTGACTTTAGAGGAACAGCACAAATAAATACAGTAGGTTCTGTTTAAACAAAGGGGACTCTGATCAATAGAGGTTTGTATAGCTTACGACCTTCAACTATAAACAAAAAATTGGGGTAAACCCCACATGTCTCAGGTCAATTGCCATCTTATTTACTTTATTACACCACTAATGTTCTAATCTGTCTTGCATATAAAATGCTTTTTACAAGCTGTCTTGCTTTGCTCCTCCGTTTCCGCCAGAGATAAAAGGGAAGGTTGTGTTTGTTACTCGGAGCAACCTGTGAGCGTGGGTATGAGCCTGCCATGAATTTTGAGTGTTGGTGTAAGCAGGGAACTCAGACGAACCAGTTCAGGCAAATTTCAGACTCCAGTGAATTTAGGGTGATATCTGCAATAGCTTTCTGGGCTTTTTGAGAGGGTTCAAGCTTTCACAAAGAAAATCCAAGTGGTTTGTGGCTCACCATACCCAGACCTGTGCACAGGAATGGGACAGGCAGTGCTGGATAGAAAGTGATCCCTCCGTTCTGGCTGCAAGCAGGGGTGATCCCTTCTGCACTGACACTTGAAAACATTTGCAGATACCTGCTAGGGACTGCCCCAGGCTGTGAGCCTTGATTATTTTTGTTACTGTCTCCCAGCAAGATTAAGTAATTCCACATACTGAGGGGATGACACTGCTCCATGTGTTCTGCCATCATACCTCCAGATAGCCAACTGAAATCGTAACTACTTTTTTTGTCATGTTTTTTCATTTTCTAGAGTCTATTATCATATCCTATTTCTGTCCATCTTTATCTTCCCTGGGTAACTTTTAATCCTTTCGGTCAATTTTAACAGAAGTCAAAAAAAAGGGGATGCCATGGGGAAAACATTCCTATACAGGTTTATGAAAGCAGATAGCAAGGCAGTAGAGATAGACTCCAGTCTTGCCTTCCCCAGTGGATGAAACCACAGCAGGAGCCCTCACGTGGCATCAGAGTGAGGACACACCAAAGCCCTGAGAAGCTAGATTTCTTAGCCCTGCTGTTCAGTTATTCAGATATTTTTCTTTGCTGGGGCATTACTGTTCCTATTGACTCCAACATTTTCAACTTCAGAGTTACCTGCTCTCATCTAGGAGGTACTTGACTTCTGCTTCAAGTGCATTTTCTTCTGGAAATCAAATACTTTGGTGGGTAATGGAGGGGTAAGTCCCACTGGGCACGTGTCTTTTCTCAGAGCTTTGAGAGATCTGGAGAGAGATTTCTGGAGGTTGTTTGGTTTTGAATTTATGCGGTTTTTTTGGTTAAAAGGAAAGAAGCACTCAGGCTGTTTTCCGGTCTGCGATCTCATCCCACTAGCCAGGTGACTCTTGATCCACGAAGCAGCATCTCCGCCGCATACCTCACTGGAAGGAAATCTTACAGGCGTTGAGGTTTTGCAACTGAACGGTTGTACGTTTGTCTTGCTTCCAGCATTTCTTCACAGTCCCCATTTAGGCCCAGAAACTAGAGCTGCAAGTTCTCTTCTCAGCAGTAACGTCTCCCCCGTCATTAAATAATTGAGTTAGCCCTGCAATCTCAGCCCAGCAGTCAGAGACACTACCTCATAGCTGGTGGGTCGCTGGCAGCAGGTTTGATGAAGCTCTTTGGGGATGGCTAGCGGAGGCTCTTTCCTGGCAGGTCCCAGCTTGGTTTGTTAGGTCAGTGAGGAGACAGACGGGGCTAACCACGCTGTGCCCGTGCCAAGCCACACTGGCCAGGGTTGGTTATGTTTTGGCTGTACCTTCCAGCACAGCATTAGAAATAGTGAGGAGGCTGTGGTCCCTCGCTGAATAAGGGAAGTGAATTTGGGTGTTGGAGTCCTCGGGAGATGCTGTTTTGCTGCCCTCTAGGCAAAGATTAAAGCTTAAAATGTGGAAACTACAGAAAATGCTGTCCCGAGCACACCAAAGCCCAAGCAAGGGCTTGGGAAGGTCGGAAGACTTTTTTGTGGGACCTCATTAAGGTGTGAGCATAAAATCTCTAAAAAGATCTCTGGGCTTAGATAAGTAAGATCCAGTGGTGCACAACAAAGAATTATCAGTAAAAGCATCATAATTACAAAGTACTTTGTATATTAAAATGATGTCATGTAATAGGTTGAAGAACAAGAAATAAATAAGCCATGCAGATCTCCTTTATCTAAATAATTGTTTTCTTATGCATTACACTGCAAGCTTCTCATATAATTCCTGACCTTTAATGGTAAAAACATTTTAAAAAGAGTATGAAACTATTTTAACATTTCAGTAATATGCTTTGTCTGGAGGATCCGAAAGCATATCCCTGAAATACGAAACCAGGGACCTTTGGGAGTAGAGAACAGGATGTAGAATGAAGGCTTCGTGGAGAGTGGTCTAGTGGAAGGTGTCCC
>NW_010232871.1:7820-8263 GCF_000690775.1 Eurypyga helias | reverse complement strand
AACCCAAACCATTCTATGATCTTTGGACTCTGCCCAGTCAGGCTGCACACTCCAGAGCCACCCAACATGGTAAGATTCTCCCCGTCACCATTTTTGGGAGAAATTAGGGTATCAGACTCACCCTTCACATTAGAAAAGACATACCTGCTTTCAGTAAGTGCAACCCAACACATTGGCATCGTCTCTGGCCAATGCATTGAAAAGGAAACTTTCCTTTTCAAGGAAACCAATGTTTATTTTAAGTGAGACATGGACACTAGCATTGTGCTTCTGTCCAATGCAATAAAAAGAGCAAATTAATACAAACACACCCAGCAGGGTAATGCTTGCCCCACAGTTTTGTCCACAGTAAGGTTTGCTCTTCAGCATCAATCCCCAGTGAATGTTCTATTCATTCACCCCCTCCTCTCTCCCGGTACGATATCCTGCTGCTTATCCTGTTC
>NW_010232871.1:2955-7807 GCF_000690775.1 Eurypyga helias | reverse complement strand
CTCTATGTTTAGACAATTACATTTTTTTAAGTGACAGCTGAAAACATCTCATACTGGATAAGCTTGCATTTTATTCATGTAGCTATCTCCACTAAAAACAATTAGCGTTTGTTCTGCAATTAAAACACCTCTCAATCTGTTCTGCAATTGAAACACCTCCAGGACTACTCTCCCAATCCCACACTTCTCTTGCCCCACTTCCACCCTGAATTTGCACTCCCCTTCCCCATATTTGTGCCTACCTCTTCCATTGTTTGTACCCTATCTCAGAAATTCAGGTTGAAAAGCCATAAGGACAGACTGCTGCCTAAATCACAGGCATTTCTAAGTGAATTTTATTTGGTATAGAGAAGCACGTGTTTTTTATTGGATTTTTTTAAGTCATTTTAATTCAGAGAAAATATTTTTTCATAACCCAGTATTCATAAAAATACCTAGGAACTTAAAGTGATTGCTACCATAGGAGCCAAAACACAGGATCAACAAATACAACTGAAGTGCTCAAGGTAATACGATTTATAAGGGACTGTAATCAAAAAGATGGATCATCAGGCTGAAAAAAACATCCAGCAACTACCTGTGTATCAGAGCTTTTGCAGGGCATGCTAGCTAAACTCTAAAATGCTCACCCGTTCAGTCACCCAGGAAAACAATTATCCCTAAACACTGCATTTCCAGCACGGTGTCCATTCTTGGATGAGTCTTTGCTGAAGCAACTATACCCAAAATTACCTTTATACTCTACAACAAGCTGTAATTTTTTGTGCACACTATTTGTTGCTGGATGTGCCTGAACCTCTCAAAACATGGCTCTACTGTAAAGTCCTTCAGCTTCAAAAATTAATCTGAATGTGACTCAAGCTGCAAGAGAACAAGGGCTTTGTTGCAAAAACCCATTTGAAATTTTGCCTTTTTAAGAGAAAATAGGTGTTCAGGCTTATGAGTAAACTGCACTTGAGAAGATTACACATGCATAGACTACTGCATATGGTGTCTGACAAGTTACACATGAACACATACAGCTTTTGCATGGAATCCTAATGAGAACTGTCTTTCTTTTAATCCCTGTATTAAACCCAGAAATATTTTTATTATCAGCATTTATGGGTAACTTATAGGAAACATTGCCTAGAAATGCAAAGAGCGTAAATTATGCACTCACACAGTCGGGGAACAGTCACACAATGGGAGCAGTTCTAGAGCACTGTCAATAATTTCAGACTTGTAAGAACAACACAGCAGAATTTTGCCTGCAATAATTTTTTTCTATTTAAATAAAAAGTCTATTTTCTTATACAGAATTTTACATGTAACTCTGATGTGAAAATAAAACTATGAAAAAACCCCTTTTTGGCATCTCCCAGTATAACGCAGTACTGTAGTGTCTTTTACCTTCATATTTGCTCAATATTTCCAATATCAAAACAAATTTTTAATGGGGTTAGATTAGAGATTTGGTTGAAAAAATGTCTTAGACCCCAAGCTCTGGCTTTAGAAAAGACAAGCCAGAAGCAACGAATTTTAGGCAAAATTTGAAAAGACTATGTTGTGTATACATAACTTATTTTTAGATTATAGAGATGTAAAAAAGCTTCTTTCACATGTGATTTCAGTTACCAAATGGAAATTCTTTGGTCTAGAAGTTAAAGCACAGATGAGACCCACATACACTAAGGGTTACTACATTAAATCTTTTAGCGTCCTCAGAAAAATCAGTAGACTCCAAATTTGACCAAGATCCTTTCTTTTTTCTTGTTTGTTGAGTCTATGCAGCTCCCTGAGGGCAGGTCTGCACTTTGGCATGACGCTCGGATGGTAACTTTCAGACAGGGACTTTTGCAGAGGTTAAAAGCTAAACCGCTTAAAAGCTCACTCACCCTTCTGCCTAGAGATCTGGAAAGGGCTAAGATATGGGATGCAACCTCGACCCTTGCACGTTGCTTCCACGCTGCATCCATGTACCCTCCCAGACGACACTCCTGCCCATGAGGCAGAACGACAGTGCTGCTGCCATCACTCTGCTCTCATTCAAGTCAACCCACATGGGGTTAAAATCAACCAAACACTTGATGGTACTGTCCTGCAATGCAACAGGAAACACCTACCACAACCACTGGGCTCTTTGGTCCCAGTGCTGAGATCCTGAGATGGACCAACACTGCTTCCAGACACCAGAACAGTGTCGGCAGCTGCAGGGTCAGACCCCAAATTAATGGAATTAATAGAAATGGCAAATCATCATTGAAATATGCATCACAGATAGCACCAGCCAAAAATTACTAATGGAAAATGGGTCAGTCCATGTTTTCTGCGCAGAAAGAAAGTGCGCTAAGGCACTTGGAGGGGAAAGTGTCATTTCTCTATCTATCCATGTCCTAGTATCACTGAGGCCAGAGTTATTTTAGGAAGATTCTATTCCATTTACCATTTACATTGAAAGGCATTTTTAGCACATTAGTGGGCAGTTGCTAGCAAGGAAATCCAGTTATCTGTGAAGGGATTGGGCACCTCTCTGAATTCTTCTCATAGTCATGACACCATCTGGACAAAAAAAAGTACAAAAAAGATGTTTCATCTGCAACTTCTGTGCATGAGAAAAATACCACTGGTTTCATGGGGGCTGAAGAAACAGGATGAACATGCCACTATTAGTGTCCAGAGGTGAGACTTATTGCCAGGAACGCTCCATGATGCTCATTTTCCAGCTTCTGATCCTGAACTCTCTGGACATGTCTCAACACCTTCCATCACACTAAATCCATTTGTGTCACATTAAGGGAAGGACTATTGAAGCTCCAGGCTATGCAGTGCTACCACCAAGAAACCACAACCAGGAAATAAAAGCTCGCAAGCTTTGTCAAGTTCAAAGGAAAATTTTAGCACAGTAAGTGAGGAGAGTAAAAAAATATTTTAAAATTAATTTGGAAAATTAAAATTGTCTTAAAATTGCTCCTGAAGGAATGACAAAATGCTGCTTCTCACTGGTATGAAGTTCTTTTTCTGCAGGTTTCACCCAGGGGTTTCAAAGGAGCAATTGATCAAAATCAAAAGGAGTATCTTTGCAAATTCAGGTCCTGTGCATGTGTAAGATCATTAACCACCACCTAATAAGGAATAACTATACATGGATTAATGTAAACAAGTGTCTGCTTGATCAAGCAGCTGCCTAATGTTCTCACAGTTACTGCAGTCAGGAAGCACAAAATATTATTAGGAAAAGGTGAAAGAAAGTCTGAGAAGAAAGCACAAGGAAAGCAACTAACCCGAGGTGCTGCAAAGAAGGGCATACAGTATTGGAAAAGAGGCCAAAAATTGGAAAGGTTAAGGATCACAGCTTAATTTATGGAGAAGGAAGCTCCTTAGGCTGTTGTCTGAACTGTCTGGCAGTGCTTTTGAAGAGGGACTGCATTCATACCCCACAGCACTGTGGTTTCCTGGATTAGCAGCATGGGGCTTCACATCCACCACCTGACCCAAGGCACAGAGCTGCCAAAAAACAGGGCACAGCCTTTGGGCTTTATCGAATCACTGAAGGTTGCAATCCTGAGGCTGGCACTGCTATACCACATACTCATGAGCTCTTAAAATGTACGTCCACGCAATTTGAAGGACAGGCTTTGCTATACAAATTTTAGACGAAGAAAACCCTCATGGTGTTCATGACCAATATTAAATGACCAATTCAATAGCTATTTTAAATCAGAGCCTAAATAAAACTTACGTGGAGTCCTCCTCTGTAGCAAAAAACTCAAATACAATGCCAGATATTGACAGATACTTGAATGATCTTGAAGAAAAACCCAAGATAATTCTTTAAACAACACAATTTGAGTAATATTACTTAAAAATAGTAGCAATGGCCATGTGCTTGGGAGTTAATGTCTGGAGCTCCTACTGACCCACAGTCAGTGAGATGGCAGGGGATGGAGTTAAGAATAGTTTGGGCCAGTCTTCTGGACCACACTGCTTTCATTTCTGTACTTTTGCAGGTTTGGTATTCTTTGGGTTTGGAAGTGTCACATATGTACTGCTCAGGACAGAAGAATCGCATGTGTCAACGTGAGGAGCCCTAGGCAACTCCTTGCCATCGATGCGTTACATCAGCTATGTGCAGACCTCCTGACCTGTACCTATCACAGCCGTAAAGCTGAAGGCTTGGACAGTGTCTTGCACTCTATAAAGTTCCTGTGCCATTAAATTCACTAAAGCCTCAGTTTTGCAGCTACAAACCCTAGCAGAACAACTTACATCAGAATTATTTTTGGCTGTTTATTTGATAATTATCAGAACAAAAGAATGAGCATAATAATAACAGTTCATGGGATCATCTGCTTATCTTCTGACCCCTGCAGACACAAATCATAATTCTTTGTTATGTTTTTTCTTAATTCAGATATGCTTTTGTCAGCTTTTACATTAAGCAGAAAATTCTCTCTTCCTACGTGTGTGGGGAGAATGAGATTGAAATTCAGGAAAGCCTAGAGCCTAAGGAGAGACAGACCTACTGATGAGGAGGTGAAAACTGTGAAACAGACACAGATGGTGAGATGTCAGCCGAGGGACAGTGGCTTGCAGAGGAGAAACAGAAAACACAAGACAGGACCCATCCCTGGAAGTGTCCAAGGCCAGGCTGGATGAGGCTTTGAGCAACCTGATCTAGTGGAAGGTGTCCCTGCCCATGGCAGGGGGGTTGGAACTAGATGGTCTTCAAGGTCCCTTCCAATCCAAACCATTCTGTGATTCTATGACCCCAGGGTTTCCTTCTCAGTCAGGCTCCGCATGTACAACCTGTTTTCAAATGTCAAAAAGCAGGTTGTATGCCGAATCCTTTTGGAAGTCTGGTCAAAGAAAA
>NW_010232871.1:0-2931 GCF_000690775.1 Eurypyga helias | reverse complement strand
GGGTTTCCTACATGCCTGGTCCTAGCTGCAGTGTTGAGCCGGATTTATGGCACAGGACATCACTACTGAAATACACCTACAAAACCTGCCAGAAGAGAAAGACCAAAATAGAACCAGAAGGATCCTTCAGAACAGCATCCTGAAGGCAGGGAACAGGGGGTCACTGCTCCCTGACATGCCAACATGAAGCACTGTCCTCCCAGGTGTCCACACTCACTGGACAGGGTAGGCAGACACCAGTTCATGGTGTTAGGGTTTGTACTTGAACTCATCTGTTCCGATGAGTCTTTGCTGCCCCCTCAAGCACATACCAGTCCAATGAATTAAAAGTTTTTGTCATGGTACTGTTTGAAAATTAATTTTAATCCTCTCCATAACCCCTATCAAATCCTCTCTACTATTTCTTTCCAACTTACTTTCCTCTAACCCATCCCTCTCTTTCTTTTCTTCAACTCTCTGTATTCTCCCTCTTCACAAGTATCTTATCTAGGCATTTTTAAAATATCTTCCCTGAAATATTCTAGTCAGAAGATCCAGACCAACAATTGCAGCCAGAAATTGGTCATGGTCTGTAATTGGGAATCATAGAATCATAGAATCATAAAATGGTTTGGGTTGGAAGGGACCTTAAAGACCATCTAGTTCCAACCCCCCTGCCATGGGCAGGAACACCTTGCACTAGACCAGGTTGCTCAAAGCCACATCCAGTCTGGCCTTGAAGACATCCAGGGATGAGGCATCCACAACATCTCTGGGCAACCTGTTCCAGTGCCTCACCACCCTCTCTGTGAAGAATTTCTTCCTGACATCTAATCTAAACCTCCCTGATTTCAATTTATACCCATTACCCCTTGTCCTATCACTACAGGCTCTTGTAAAAAGTCCTCTCCCAGAACCCTTGTAGGCCCCCTTCAGATACTGGAAAGCTACAATGAGGTCTCCTCGGAGCCTCCTCTTCTCTAGGCTGAACAAGCCCAATTCTTGCAGCCTTTCATCAAAGGAGATGGAGCTAGTCCTCCTTTTTCACAGCCCTAAGGCTGCTTTGCAGAATGGTGTTATTAAAACCTAAAAACAGTGTCAAACAGTAAAGATTGCCAGACATGTTGAGAAACCACCAGAAATTTATCTGGGTAGACGCAATGGTGCAAATATTGACATCTGCTTGATCAGACTGGATATTTACTTAGATGTATACATGTTAATGTTGTATGGATAACAATTTCTCTTCCCACTTTATTTTCTCTATTTTCCAAAATTGAGAAATGCCTCTAAAAAAACCCAAAACTCTTCCCTAGGAAGCCCAAAACCAACTTTTACCATTCCTGAACAAGTTCCAAGATTTAGGATGAGTTGCCACTGTCAGGTCTTTGCCAAAAGAAAAAGCTAGTGGACTGTTTGTCCTCCTTTATAGGAGGTATATAACACACAGGCTCAGATGCAGCACTGCAGAGCCATACCAGCAGGTCAGGATGGAAGTTGCAAGGGACACCTGGCACTTCTTATGTAGTACCCAAAGACAAGGATGCTGCCATAAACATCAGCTCTCCGTGTGTTTTAGCATTAGGGTTTAGGTGGAATAAGATGTGATGGCATGTCAGAACCGGGCCAACCAGAGAGAATACATTAGATTAGCTGCAATTTGACTAAAACTACATTAGGACAAATTGCTCAGTAAAACAATTCCCATCCTCAGAGGGACATGACCACAAAAGGGAACACAAGCAGCTGCAAGATGCACTGGTTAGAGGTTGGAAAAGCCCTTGTTGGGGCCAGGCCAGCACGGGGCAGGGGGACTCCTTGTTGCATAGGCTCCACACCAGCCCTCTCCTCAGCTCTCCCCTAAAGATTCTGACAGCTGCATTCAACTCTGACAGCACAGAGGCAGGATTAATATTTTACTGCTGTCATGTGAAGACAAAATCTAGTCTGGCTTATAAATACTTCATTGAAAAATATTCATGTTCTTTATGGTACCAGAATAAGAGCCAACATTTGGCAGAATCGACCTGAAAGGCCTGTCCTAAAATGACCTGAGCTGTCAGCCCCAAAACACTGCTCCAGCTGCCTAGTGGCACTGCAACTATGGCTGCTGGCACAGTTGCAAACCGGCCCAGAGACCCAGGAGGAAGCCTAGCATTTGTTGGACTTGATGATCTTAAGGTCTTTTCCAACCTTAATGACTCTATGATTTGGGAAGATTGTGAAGTGGAGTAGAAATCTGCTCTCATCATTGCTGCTCATTCACAGGAGAAGGGAACGCTGCTATATTTCAGTTTATTTTGCATGATTTTGCATGATGTGATCACCTCTGGCATCTATTGAGAGAAAGTTTGACTTAAAAAAGGAACTGTCAATGGAAATACCTAGAGTCATAGAATGATTCAAGCTGGAAAAGATATTGGTGTGTCATTTAGTCAAAGCAGGGTCAACATTTTGCTTTATAACACCAACTTTCCATATCAACAATGAGAAAGTTTTTTCCAGTATCATTCCCACTACGGTAGTCATATGTTATAAATTAATCACATCTGCTGAGATGAGCAGAAAAGTAACAAGGCAGTATTTAGATCAGCCACCTACTTTCTGATGGAGCATGATGTGCTATGGACCTAACTGTGGTTAGTTTGGGTTAACTGTCTGAACTGTGCTGTATGTCCCACCTCTCCACCCACCCCCAGCTCGTAATGAGAAAGTTTGGAACACAGGTGGATTATCAGAAGCTGAAAAAGTCCTTGAATTGGTGCAAGCATTCCTTAGGAAAAACTAAAAACACATCAGTAGTGTTCTCAAGACAAATCCAAAAACATAATCTCGTACCAGATACTGTGAAGAAAATCAGCTCTGTCCTAACTATAACCAGCACAAGACTCTAAAATTATAAACCAAAAATCCCAAGCACAAGGACGGGCCGGGTGGAGAGTGGATAGAAAG
>NW_010232870.1:15129-15336 GCF_000690775.1 Eurypyga helias | reverse complement strand
GCATGACCTGGAAAACTAAACAAACTCAGCAACTCACAAACAGGCCAGCAAAGGAGTTAGAAAAGCAGCTAACAAAGGAGTTAGAGAGTGTTAGAATGTGAAATGACAGTGTTAGAGAGTGTGATGGTCCCTGAGCCCACTCCCTGCTTATGTATGGAGCATAGAATCATAGAATCACAGAATGGTTTGGGTTGGAAGGGACCTTGA